>NC_133658.1:208540636-208626118 GCF_037893015.1 Macrotis lagotis | reverse complement strand
AGCAGGCCTACAGATCCTAATTGATTTGGGGAAAAAGATTTTTTTAAAAAAGATTTTAATTATGCAAAACTGATTATCTAGAAATAACTGGCTAATAACTCACTGAGTGAATTATTCTGATATAGATCCTGGAAAAAGCTTTACAGCTCATCTGATATGTAATATATACATAGCTCTCATATATTCTAGAAACTGAGGCCCAGAGAAGGTTATTAAGTAACTAACCCATATCACATATTTAGTTTATGGCAATCTGGGTTTAGAGTTTTCTTAAAAGAGTAGAATAAGAATTTGACCAAATGCTTCTCCTTACCTCCTAGACTCTTGCCCTGCAGCATCACCATCATCAAAGAAATCACAAATCAAGATGAAAGAACTTTTGCAGCTTGATGAGTCACACAAACTGTTTTACTTTTTTGAAAATAAAATAATGATGATAATAATAATACCTTAGGTCTACGTAGCACTTTTATTGCTACAAAATAATTCATTTTTATAATCTTATCTAGTATTCATAAACCATACATCATCTTCCCATGTGATTTTTTGAAGCTTTCCCCTATTCCTCCCCATTCTCTTTCCTACTCTACACTTTCTACTAGATCCTCTGGAATTCCTGAAAGATTGTTACCAAATGCCCTTTCATAACAGATATCTCTTTGAAATGTATTCCATCTTCTGGCACTCACAGAAATCTTCTTGAAGATAATATATTTCTTTGTACTCTTTCCACTTTTGGTTGTTCTTTGTCCCATGCCCTTGATACAGTGGGTAGAGAGAGGCATTTACATAGTCCTTACCTTTCTCCATCAATTGTGAAAGTTCCTCTCCTGTGATCAACCTCCAGCCTCTTGTTTTGAGGTTGTTTCCATTGTTTCTGTGGTCTTTGAACTCCAGTTCACCTCCCTTGCCTTCTTAAGGAATTCATTGACTGACACATGATTCTTCTTCATAACCTCTTGACCTTCTACTTGGATATTTCAATATGCCAATTAATATGCTTTTAAAAACCTTGTCCAATTTATCAACTTCCTAAATTCTTATGATTCATAGCTTCATTCTACTTCAGCTACCCATAGTGATGGTCATACATTTTATCAAACCGTCATCCATTACTGCATCATATCCAAGATACTCGGCTCTGACATGACCCTCTCTGATCACAACCTCTTCTCATTCCAGCTTTCAATCTGCCTAAATTTTTAAAACCTAAGTTTGTTTCTTTACATGACTTTCAGGCTTTTCATGCTTCTCTATTATTTCATTTTACTCCCTGGTTTAACCTCCTTGTCTTCTTTTCACAGTCTTGAGCCTAGAGTTAATCAATTCATTTATATATCAATTACTTCCATAAAATCCTTTGTATCATCATTCTTTAGGCATCCATGCCTTTCCAATACTGAATTCTGTTTAAGAACTTTATCCAGAAAATGACCTTTAATAAAATTCCAGAAAACTAATGATGATGATGAACATTTTTTACCTCTTGCCAGAGAAAAGATAGATTTTTGGTACAGAATTAATACATACTTTTTTAGACATGGATTAATTTTTGTGAATTATACCTGTTTATTATACATTGAGCACTTTTATGGGGTATTTGGAAATATAAATGTAATGATAGTTTTATTTTACAAGGATAAAAGAAAAGGAAAAGGAATCAAATAAAATATTTTAAAAGTACACAGAAGAAAGAAGGAAAAAGTTCAAAAGGGGATACAGAGAAGCAGAGAAATGTTGGAACTCACATGAAACTGCAAATATACATTTTTAAGAAGTTATATAGACTCAGTCTTTCTTTGAGTGGTCAGTCTGCTCTGAGGGAGCATGATCCCCCAAATAAAGTCTTACATCCCTATACCTTTCCTTAGTGCTTGTTCTCTTATGGCAGCTGTTGTTGCTGCTGCCAAATCTTTCTTTCCCTTACCTTCTGCTAACCACAGCAATACCTAAATAAAAGTTTTGTCCCTAAAAAAAAGAAGCTATGCATAATTGAGACTCCTAGTTTCATATGCAATCTTGTTCTTCTCTTTGTATATGGAAATATTCATTTTTGCTGATGTGTCATAGCCATTAAAATAAAAAGAAAATAGTTCTGGTTTCATATTTTTTAAATAAACTCTTCAACTTTGAGGGAGGAGTAAAGTAGTCTAACAAGCATTGAAGACAGTGTACCCAAAGTCATGGAGGCAACTAGAGCTCCAGAACAGAAAAAAAGTTCAATTTGATTGGTGCAGAGGGAATGTTACAGAGAATATCATAAAATAGGATTTTAAAAGTAGATAGATAAGCATAAAGCACCTTCAATAGCAGACCAAAGAGGTTGCATAGTTGGAAAAAATTGGGAACCACTGAAGATCTTTGAGTAGGAATATGATCAAACCTGTATATTGGGAAGAAGTTGTGAGAATAAATAAGATTTACATGGCTGCTTATAGAAATTGTAATAGTGATAGCTAACATTTAAATAGCACCTACCATGTAACAGGCACCATTCTAAGTTCTTTAAAAATATTACCTCTTTGGATCCTCAAAACAATTGTAAGAGCTAGGTGTTATCATTAGTCTCATTTTCCAGATGAGGCAACTGAGGCTAAGAGGTCAAATGATTTCACTAAGATCACTTAGTTAAGTCTCTGAGGTTAAATGCCTGATGATAAAGAAGCAAAAAGAGACAATTATAGAATTTTGGGGAACATACACATAAGAATTTAGGAGCATTCAAAATATTTGACTAGAGCAATCATGTTCTATTTCACTCCCAATATTCTTTATTTCTTTAAGTGATACTACAATGTTCTAAACTTTAAGCCCTAATAGAATCATGGGAAATAAAGTCCATAGTTTGTTATACAATTCTCTTTCTTGTTCTTTGTAAACTGACATGCCTATGTTCATTGATAATTATTCAATTAACAATAAAATAAAATTAATAAAAATCCTTGAGGCTAAGCCATTTTTTTTTATTTTTTTAATGAGTCTGTGTCTCAGAACTGTATTGAAGGACCCAGTATCATGCATTCAAAGATCTTATGATCAAAGAAAAAATGAGAACTATACTGACTTTAAATAATGATTTTTAAAGTGAAACTTAAAATGGCATCCCACCAAATCTTTCACAAATCAACCTCCTCATCAGATGGAAATGAGGTTCATAATGGCACATGATACAAACTACACATTTCACTTTCTTACATACCTTTTGAAATATTGGCCTGGTTCCCACCCTTTCAGCTAGGGGAAAAGTTTCATAAGCCTTTCAGCATATTAATGAAAACCTATACTAAGGTCCCCCTGCAGTGCTTAGAAGTATGCATTGGAAGTGACTCTTGAGTTCTCAAAGACAATGTCTTTGGAAAACAAGTTAGGCCCAGATAGGAACTTTATGTCCAAGAATCAAACAAATTTTGGCAGTGCTCATAAAAAAGCAATGACTTTTCTTAACAAACACTTTTGAATACTATCCACCACTAGAGAACCTATGTCCTTCATTGGGGAAGAGAATTTATAAAATGACAAGATCCTTTAAAATATTGGATATATTTTAAAAAGAATTCATGCTGTATCTCCTGGTCATAGATGAAGCTGAAATCACTTTATATCTGGAGTGTTCCTTACTAGAATGTCTGCCCTAATAATTTGTCAAATGGGTTCTTTAGGGTGTTGTCTCCTAGAGTTTATTATACCCAATTTGAAGTATTTTAAAATCATCTTATAGTGTACTAAGAACAATGCTATGTACATAGTGAAAATCTCACTCAAAGAAAAGTAGTCTTGATCTATAGATCACATTAGGTCAATGGTTCACAAATTTTTTATTTTCCATATCCCGTTATACTCTCTTAAAAATTATTGAAAATTCCCCAAGAGCTAATGTTCATATGGTTATATCTATCCATATTTGGCATATTGTAAATGAAAGGATCAAGATATTGCTATGAAAATACTTTTGGTCTCAAAGATTTCTATAAAGGTCTCATGAATCTGAAGAGTTCTCAGATCTTTAAGGAAGAAACAAAAAGTCTTAGAGATAACAAGATCAGACAATTTGGATCAATGTACAACATGGAAACAAAGTAAAGACTGACAGATTGCTTTCCGTGGGGGTATGGGGGGAGGGAATTAAGATTGGGGGAAAAATTGTAAAACTCAAAAACTCAAAATCTTTAATAAAAAAAAAATTTAAATTAAATTTTAAAAAAAGAGTTCTCATTTATACTTTGAGGATTTCTACTTTAGGTCAATTGTTCGGCAAGGAAGGAAGGTCTTGGTGGTTGAAACTTTAAAAAAATTAAAGATTTCCATAAACCAAAGCAATTTCATTACTATTGCTTTCAGTATTTGCCAATAAAAATAATATTTTACCTGTTTGTTACCACTGTGATAAGCAAGGAATCAAATAAAATATGAGTATGAAGCTAGGAATCAGGAAGACTAATCTTCATGAGTGCAAATTTGGTCTCAGACTCTTATTAGCTGGGTGATCCTCGATAAGTCATTTAATGCTGTTTGCCTCAGTTTCCTCATCTGTAAAATGAGCTGGAGAAGGCAATGACAAAACATTCCAGTATTATTGCCAAGAAAACCCCAAATGGGATCACAAAGAGTCAGACATGACTAAAAGTACAACAAAAATACCACTGTGAAGTACATTTAAATGTACATATATAATGATATAGATACACGTACACATAAATATGCATACATTATCATGATCATTAACACCTGAAATAACCATTCTCTCACAAATCAAAATGAAGCATTTATTAGTGTTAGGTTTCAGAAATTTTGATGGGAATGAATACAAAGATAGATTAAGGAAAGAGGGAAAGAAATAAGCATTTATATAGTGTAAACTGTATAAACTGTGTAAACATGTGTAAACTATTGCTAAGGCACCGTGTGAAGCACTTTACAGATATTATCTCATTTGATCACAATGATGTGGTCCCTGCCCTGAGTGAGTTAAGATTCTACTGGTGGAAACTATATATAATCAGGCAATAAACATTTATTAAGTACCCACTACATATAAGCCATTGTGCTAAATACTGAGGACACAAAGAAAGGCAAAAGAAAGTCCTTGTTCACAAGGAGAAAACATGAAAATGAAGCTAAAAAGAGGAGCAGGGGGCATTTCCTTAGGTAGGGGAATGATGATGTCAGAAGAATGAAGAAATGATGCCATGGCTGCCTTGGCATCTTCCAGAAATAGAAAATCTAGGAGGCATTCTCCATTGTCCTCTATGTCGCTCCATTGTCCTCTATGTCACTCCATTGAGAGCAGAGGGGTAGGAGGTACTGAGGGGTTGGGAATTTTAAAATTTATGGGATTTTTCAGGTGATGATTCTGAAAGGCATTATGGAAGTCCAGAAGTATACAGCTAATGTGAAATATATCCAAAAGATACAAAGTAAATGCAAACTAATTTCAGGGATAGGGAGGAAATAGCTTCTAGGAAAATTAGGAAAATCACTAGAAATAATATGTAAATAGAAATTTGAAGAAAAATAAAAGTTCTAAGAATCAGAGATATAATGAGTAAGTGGCTTCCACTTAAGGAGGACACCAAGGCAAAAGCACAGGAAGAGGAGATGGAATATACATTTTATACACTAATATACTTGGATTTTCCTTGGCTCTGGGTTCCCATTATTTACTACATATAGATTATATTTACAATTCAGCAAATTTTTTGTGGGGTAAGACTTTCAAATGAAATAACAATATCAATGGGAAATCATAAATTTTATAAAACAACACTAGCTCTAAAAAGGTACATTTTAGGTTGTGAAGTGAGAAATTATATTAAATAGCTTCTCTGGTAGAGAACTTATATTAAATAGCTTCTCTGGCATCTCCCCTTGCTCACTCTCCAACCCCCCACCAAAAGCCACCTTCTTTGTGCTGAATAACTTATTACCACCAAGTGCCCCTTGCTCTCCCCCTGTAAATTAAATGTTTTCTATTTTCTAAACTTTCCTAATTCTTTGTGAATTAATACCCATAATTTATTATAGCAGCAGGTACATGCCACCAGAGGTAAGCCTGCATCAGCAATTCCATTTGCTAGAGTTGTATTTATTTGTTGGTGTATTTTTTTTAACTCGGCTGTAAAAAAAGAAAAAAAATCCTTGAAACTTTGACTTCCACTACTTCAGCACTTTTAATGAACAAGCGGAAAAATAACTGGTTTATGAGCAATCTGAATCCAAAGAAAATGTGGCAAACACTACCATTGGACATATGATTCTGGAAGGCAAACTAAAAACTATTTAAACTGTTACATATTTTCAAAAATGGAATCTCAAATGGATTATAAAAAGCAAGCCATTAAAGATTGGAAAGATCTAGCAATTGATTTCTAAAGGTCAATGAGGGAAGTCATTGAATTCAATCCAGAAAGATTTAGCTGAGGCAAGACTTGAGGGAAAGACCACCAAAGAAAAGCCAGACAGACTGGTGCTGGTAACGGTACAAGTGGCAAACTCCCCACTGTTAAGAGACCCCAAAGATACTGGGAATGACAATTAATTGTAATACCTTGAAGCCAACAAACTTTTTGCCAGAGTGAGGCTAAGCTCGGGAAAACAACATGGTCTAAAGCATTTAATAATTTTTTTAGTTATGAGTTTCTCAATACTTCATTTTTTTTTTTTTTTTGGTTTTTGAAAGGCAATGGGGTTAAGTGACTTGCCCAGGATTACACAGCTAGGAAGTATTAAGTATTTGGGACCGGATTTGAACTCAGGTCCTCGTGAATCCAGAGTCAGTGTTCTAGACACTGTGCTACCAAACTGCCTCTCACCTCATTTTGTTCAGTTGTTTAGTAGAACAAAGAAGGACCATTCAATCTTTAATTATTCTACATTAGCATGTGAAGACAATAGAGCAAGACTTCCCAAAGATCATCTTTTTGTTACATAAAAGGATCAAAATTTAAGAATATCTCAAAGGACCAACCAAAATTGATTCCATGTATATTTTAAACCATAAGACAATTAAAATAGAAATGAAAATTTTGATTCAAAATAAAATATGAGATTATTTGTATTTAAAGTACATTTGCACACATAAGAAATAGGTCCATCAAATATATTTCCTTGTAATCACGTATTGAGAATTTACATTTTATGCCCATTTTTGCTTTATAGTTCATGTAGTTAGGTATTCAGAAAGTATATCATAGATTCACAAATAAATCCCATTTTGGATGTAAGAGAATCTATGCCTTCAATCATGGTTTATTTAATGAGCTTTTCACTCATTTTTAGATGTATTCTTTACAGTTAATGTTTAAATTACAAAATTTTATATATTATTTATCTGTTAATGAGGACCATATCTAAAACATTATAAAAAATACTTGTAAATCATATCCTACTTGTTGCCTTCCTGTCATTTAGTCAAGAATATCGATCTTATTCTTGCAAAATAGGATCATTTCATCCTTTGCTTTGTTTGGTCTCTGTTCAAATCTGAACTCCTAGATGTAAGTTCCATATTACAATCCACACATGTATGTCCTATATTGGTATGAAGACAGTGTCATTGTGGGCTTCTCTGTAGATTTCAAAGCCAGATTTACATGCAGTGGCTAGATGTTCTCTATAATTCTGATGAATTTTGGGCTAAGTTGTTTCAGGCATGACCAATTCTTCATGATCTCATTTGGGGGTTTCTTGACAAAGATACAAGAATGGCTGCCCTGTTCTTCTCTAATAGATAAGAAATTGAGGCAAACAGGGTTAATTGACTTGCCCATGGTCACATGTCTAGTAAATCCTGAGGTCACATTTGATCTCACAGAGAGGAATCTTCTTAACTCCAGGCCTGATACTCTATCCACTGTCCCAACTATGCTATATCTTTGCTTTGGAAGAATCAAGGAGAGATGAAGTCATGTAAAAATAAGTGCCACAGGTTATATTGTAGCCTTTATCAATAATGGTTTCATGAGAGTCAACACTATACCTGAAGGTAAACTTATATTTTTGCTTCTAGTATTATTTTTTCCCAAGTAAGGAAATATAGTGAAAAATTATTTGCTTTTGCTGTCTACTGATAATCAAAATTTTAGGCCAAATTTTAGACTTGCTTACCAAATACTGTATAGACTTGTTTACCAAATACTGCATAAATTTTTAGCATACCCTTACTAGACCACAATTGCTCCTTGACTGTTACATATACATTAAGAGTAAATGTGGTCTGACCATTTTCAATACAAACCTTATAGTGAGGACACTAGAAAATACTTATCCTGAGATTGATTTTACTTCCTTTTCAGTATATGACATTTGTTTCCTTTCAGTATACTACATAATTATATTGAACACAGGACACTCCTATGAATTCTTTAAAAAAATTTTATAGGTAGGGTTTTTTCCACTGATTATACTATTATTGGCAATAAAAAAATATCAAGGAAACTTTCTTATTTTTTCTAGTTAACCAGGTTGTTCCTCATTGACCCTCAGCATTAGCACTTCTGAATATTTCTAAGCATTAACTCAATAAATAAAATTCAAAAAGAAGAATCTGAACTTTTCTGAAATACGTGAGTTGAGAATATGTAATAAAGTTTGAAATGTAAAAATATTTAGCTTTTTTCAAATTCTTCATGTTGTCTGAAATGCATCTATCATTACCAGAACTATCTTTACTTTTCAGATGTCATGATTCTTCAATACTGTTGTCCTGATCTTGGATCCAACAAAAACTGCATGTCTCATTTCCTCTTCACATTTTTTGATCCTCAGTTGTAAAAAAAAAGAACTTTGTAATGACCTTATCATCTCAAGAATCAAATGAAGAATATTTTTTTTTCTGCTTCATACATATCAATGATGGACTTTACATCATCAAATTCACAATCAGAAAGTCCACCATTGGATGAGTCAGATGACATATTTCTTATTTATTTTAACATCTGTTCATCAGAATTCTCTCTGTTATCTCTGACCATAATAATGTAAGCAAACATATTATTATGACAACCAAACTATAAATTCTGAACATCTGGTAAATCAGAATTTTTTTAAATTAGTAAACAAGTGTAATCTATATATTAATATAACATTTTATTTTATTCTATCAATGCATTGTTCACAAAATTTTATAAAAATTTTCTGAATTCTACTCATATTTCAAATAGAGAAGATAAATATAAACAAAGAAATGAAGCAATAGAAATAAGTATAGGAGCATTTTTTTATTTATGAAGGAGACCAATAACTGACAAGAGTAGTTTCTGGTTCAAAATTATGTTATTTATTTCAAGTCTTCACTGCCTTGTACTTTTAGAAACCAGTTACTGTTTTTGACCAGTATTCTTGGGCTCTAGAAAGAAAAAGAGTGAGGGAAATTGGGATCTACTTATTCTACACTTGATCTTAGCCAAAAGGCCAAGAAGCTATGGGGATCTACTTATTCTTCCAACATTTGATAATCAAAATTTTAGGCCGAATTTTATACTTGCTTACCAAATAGTGCATAGGCTTGTTTACCAAATACTGCATAAATTTTTAGCATACCTTTGCAAGGCCACAATTGCTCCTTGACTGTTAAATATACACATACATGACAACCTTGACTGTGGAATGCTACATAGGAGATGAATGTTTCTAGTGTGGAAGTTTGAAGGAACATCCTTTTTTGCCATCAAACTTCCATGACAGAAATATTGATCTTCCAACCATCTATCCTTACTAATTGGCATCTCTCTGCCTCAGACATCAAAGACAGGAAATCTGTTATGTTTGAGCAGAACTCTACCTTTATAAAATACCTAGTCCTCCAGAATGCTTAAGTAACATTGTTTTGTAAATCCCTCAAGGGAGAAGTTGTAAGTTTGGCATGATAATTCACCCAATATTGGAAAAAGACTTTGTGGACTTTCTGGACTCCATCTTCCTGCCCTAGAATCCAACAGGTCCTCTGAACTTGTTTTATCTTTATCCTGTTAGTGATGGTGAACAGACTCTGTATATCATGCCCCCTCATTATTCTAATTGTATGCCAGTCCTACTTGTTTCTATGATTGAGCCATCTGTACCTGATCAACGACAAACATTAGATGTATTCCTAACCCTCTATCATCAAGTAATTTTGGTACTTCCAGTTAAGCCACATAGTTTCCCATTCTAAATTAAATATGTCAAATAAAACATCTATTGATTTGCATGATTAACCCATCTATTTCCCCCAGAGAAGTTTTTTTTAATCCCAGTAAAAGATCAAATATACAAAGGCACTCTTTTCAGTGTGATACTTAAGTGCTTAAGGTGAGAATCAGGAGACCTGAATTAGTTTTCTGATTCTACAACTAAATAGATCTCTGATTACCTCTGTAGATCTCAGTTTCATCTGTAAAACAAGGGATGGAATAAGATAATCTCTAAATTCTTTTCTAGCTACAAATCTCATGAATTCTTACTCTCCTAGCTGTATAATTAATGAACTAGTCAGCAATCTCTAACTGGAAAACTAAAAGTGGAAACTGGATGTCCATTTGTCAGGAAGGTTGTAAAATGGAATTTCTATTCAGTATAGATTGGACCAGATAACCTCTAATTCCCTTCCAATATTTAGCTTTTTTATTTCAAGTCATTTTACTTTTCTGAGCTTTAATTTCACATCTTTCAAATTGGAAATGAGGAGCTAAGATACTCAGATTTGGAACAGGTTGTCCTGATTGATGAAGACCTATTATATCTAGCTGATCCAGACCTAACCATGATGCATATCTACCATCCTCTCATATATATCTCTATACCATATTTCCCATCTCTTGTTATAGAAACAGTTATCCAATCATAAACATCAGTATTCCATTTAATTGACCTAATGGCTGCATTTACCACCTATGCAAATTGTCAGACCAAGAAATCCTTCTCTGGCCAACACTTCAGTATCTGAATGATTTCCACCTCTTAGAATGTAAGTCTGAAAATTGGGACTATTTCATTTTTGTCTTTGAATTTCCAGAGCCTAGAACTACTTTTCCTGGCACAAAATAGATGCCAAAAAAAAAGGTTGATGGAGTGACCTACTCATTCTTTCATTCCTTCAATACTTTATTATCTCACAGGATCTTTGAGAATACAAAAAAATTGTGAATCTTTGTTCTTCAGTCATCTTCAGATCTGTCCAACTCATCATTTGATGTTTTCTTGGGAGAGATACTGGAGTGATTTGCCATTTCCTTCTCCAGTTCATTTTACAAATGAGGAAAATGAGGAAATAGGATCAAGTGACTTGCCCAATATCACACAACTAATGAATATCTGAGATCATATTTGAACTCATGAAAATAAGTCTTCCTGACTCTATGCCCAAGGCTTTGTCCACTTTTCCACCTAGCTGTTTTTATGAACTTTAAAATCTTATTATCATCAACTTCTGAAAAAATATATATATGAAATGGTCATAATCAACTTTCACATCTATACTGTAACTATGAAAACATGGAATAGCCACTAGATTTGGAGTCAGAGACATGAATTAAAATCCCTACTCTACTGACTTACTGAATGACCTCATGAAAGACCTTTCTGGACTTCAGTTTCCTCATCCATAAATGAGAGACTTGACAAGATAATCTCTAAAATACTTTCCAATTCTAAATCCAATTTTTGATAATAGAAGAGATTACTACATCTCATTAAATTTTTATAAAATGTTTTACCTGCATTCTCTTCAATATCCACAGTATTCCTATAAAGTACTATAATGAAGTATTCCTATATAATAAACTCATTTGCCCTTTATACAGATAAGTAAACTGTGTCTCAGAATTCATCAAATGTTACACAGATAGTAAGTTTCAGAGTTGGTATGAATGGAGAGAGATTATTTTTTACCTCCAGGTACATTACAATGTCAGCATCTTCTGAATAGAAAGTGCCACCCTCACAAGTATATATATTTTAAAAAACACTTTAATTATTGCTTCAAAACTGCCAGAGAAAAGAAGAGCAGATGAAATGAGGAGCTGAAACTAAGTAATGTATTCTTATCAGAATGCTAAAAGAAAACACCTGTCAATCTAAAAACAAATGTGTTAAACAATTTAATGGTATTTGTGACAATGAGAAGCCCTCATGTTGAAGAAACCCAAAAGAACACCAGAAGGTAAGAAGCTGGTTTTCATCCAAAGGAAATGGGTTTTAAAAAAATAACTCTTCAGCAGCTTGGCTTTAAAAGGATGTCCATCTGTTAATAAACTAGTTAAACTATATTATGAAAAATGTTTTATTTTTTTTACAACTTTAATAAATGACAAAGTGCCCTACCTAAGAATAAAAATAAAAATTGACCACACAATGAACTATATGGTAAAAATTTATTAATATACAGTCTTCTTTGTCTTCTCATCTTCTTGTGTATGCTTAGTTTTTATTTTGGTACAATGAGGAAAGAATATAGAGATAACAAAGCACAAAACTACATATTCCTCCATCAGAGTAGTCATCAGAGGGCAAACCTCTGGTTTGTGAAGGGAAATTTGTTGCTATTATGGTTCTTACACTGTCATCTTGTCATGCCCCTTGGACCCCAGAAGAGATAATTGAGAAGACTTTTTAATAATTGAGGCATCAATCAATCCTACTATGGGCTAGAAACTGTGTTAAGAACTGGAGCACTTGGATATATTCTCTGGGGAGTCAGATGAGGAAAGAGAATTCCAATCGGAGATTGAGGAAACATTGCCCTAGCAATCAGGAGTCAAGTTGTGTAAAGAATAGACCCAGAAGAAACCCTGCATCCACAGGGAGGCAAATGTCAGGTCACTGTTAGAAGGCAAGACAAATGGGACCTGGTAGGCTGGGAAGCCTGGGCTGCTAATAACCCCAGATTCTAGTGTACTCTATGTTTATATCCACTCTTGCCACTAGTGCTATTATGTAATTATCAGAGGGTAAATCCCAGGTTTATAAGGGGAAAGTTTTTGCTATTATTGTTCTTATACTGCCAATTTATCAAGTAAATTTGCTCTGATCTAAATGTGTAAACTAGTTAATAATAGAAATAATAACAAGAATTTAAATATATATATATACATATATACATATTATATACATACATATGTGTGTCTATATATACATTTATATTACTATATGTCAGAAACTATACTAAATGCTTTACAATTATTATATCATTTGATTCTCACTATTGGGGTCTTGTAAGATATAGTTTCAGAAAAATTGACTCAAATACTTTGAAAATGAAATGTCTTTCCTCTTAGGTAACTAACTTGTGAATACAAGTTATAACTTTTGAGTCTAAGTAGGAAGGCAAAAGGTATAACAAAATCATTGGTTTAGTTCAAAAATAAAAGGTGGAAATATTAGAACTGGAGTCAGAAAACCTGGGTTTCTATAAACTTTTCTGAAGAGCATGACATTAGGAAAAACATTTCCCTAATATGTTAGAACAGTAAAATGGTTCCCATAAACATGAAATAGTCTGGGGAAAAAATTAAGTGCCAGTTCAAAAGAAAAAAAAATAACTTGCTTTTTGATTTTTTTAGGACTTTTTAAAAATTTTGCTTTTTTCATCCATATGCACATATATTTTATCAAGTTACAAAATTTCTTTCCACCTTCCCTTCCCACCCCTCCTCCCCTCAGTAGCGAATATTTAGGTTAGCATTGTATGTACATATTTGTGATAAACATGTGAAACATCATTATAGATTAGTCATTTTTGGTATGAGGGATTAGGATTAAGGGAAAGAGGTACATAAGAAATAATTTTTATAAAGTGTTCATCAGAATCTGAAGGAGTTGTTTTTGGTTTTGTTTGTTTTGTTTTTCTTCCTCTGCATTCGGATAGCATTGTGCATAGCTGGTCTAATAGGGTGGCCCTAGCTCTGAACTGCTGGGAGTTGCTGCTTCTATCAAGGTTGTTCTTCCCACAATATTGTTGTACATTGTTTTATTGGTTTTGTTCCCTTTGCTTGGTATCAGATCCCATAAGTCATTCCATGCTTCTCTAGAGTCCGACCATTTATGGTTTCTTATAGAACAGTAGTAGTACATAGTATTCATGTACTATAACTTATTTAGCCATTCCCCAATTGATGGGCATTCCCTTAATTACCAGTTGCACTACAAAAAAGAGCTGTTATGAATATTTTGGAACATGTGGTACTTTTCCTATTTTTTAAATTATTTCTTCTGGATATAGACTTAGAATTGAAATTGCTGGGTCAAAGGAAATGAACAATTTTATTGCTGTTTAGGCATAGTTGCATATTGCTCTTCCTAATGGTTGGATCCATTCACAATCTACCAACAAGGCATTAATGTCCCAATCCACCCACAACCTTTCCAACACTGATCATTTTCCCTTGTTCTCATCTTGACCAATCTGAGTGGTCAGGTGATACCTCATGGTTGTTTTAATTTGCATTTCTCTAATCAATAATTTGGAGAATTTTTTCATATGATTATATATAGCTATAATTTCTTCATTTGAAAACTTTCTGTTCATATCCCTTGACCATTTATCAATTGGGGAATGACTTGTAACCTTAGAAATTTGATGCAATTCTCTATCTATTTTAGAAATAGGACTTTTATCAGAATTCCTAGTTGTGAAGATTATTTCCCAGCTTTCTACTTCCCTTCAAATTTTGGAAGCATTGATTTTATTAGTGCAAAACCTTTTTAATTTAATATAGTCAAAATCATTTTCAAATGTATATAATATACTTTATTTCTTGTTTGGTCATAAATTTGTCCCCTTTCCACAAATCTAATAGAGTATTTCTCAGTGTATTAATTTATCTACAGTGTTGCCCTTTATATCTAAATCCTGTACCAATTTTGATCTTTTTTGGTATAGGGTGTGAAATGTGGGTCTATGCCTAGTTTGTGCCATACTACTTGCTAGTTTTCCCAACAATTTTTGTCCAATGGTGAGTTCTTATCCCAGAAGCTGATATCTTTGGATTTGTCAAATAGTAGATTGCAATAGTCATTTACTGGAATCATTTACTTTGAGCCTATCCTAATCCACTACCAGGCAGTTTTGATGACTGTCGCTTTATAGTAGAGTTTAAATCTGGTAGAGCTAGGCCACTCTCCTTTACATTTTATTCATCAGTTTCCTTGCTACTCTTGACCTTTTGCTACTCCAGATGAATTTGTTTTACTATTTTTTTCTAGCTCAGTAAAACAGTTATTTGGTAGTTTGGTATGACACTGGATACGTGGTTTAATTTGAGCAGAATTTTCATTTCACTAATGATGATGATAATCTGTATTCATAGAGTACTTTAAGATTTACAGAGTATTTTACATGTTATTTCACTTGAGCCTCACAACAACCCTGTGGTAAAGAAAGAATTATTATTATCCCCATTTTACAAATAAAGAAAATGAGACTGAAGAGAAATTAAGTGATCTGCCTTAAGTCATACAACTATTAAGTTCCTGAGGCAAAATTTGAACTTGTCTTCCTAAGTCTAAGACCTGTACTCTATCAAGTTGCTACCTTTGAACATTAGCCATCCCTTCCAGGGAACATAATTGGAATTTGGCCTCTTTTAGTGATGCATTGACCCAGATCTTCTGCTAGGGGATCCTTGATAAAATATATGCATAACTGGAGCATATAGATGGCCTTCATTTGCTTTCCCACCCCCCTCCAACCCTCCAATACCCTACTAATGCTATACATTACAGAGAAATAACTTTTAGAAGACTTTCTTGTCTCCTAAACATACTTTTTGAGATTGAATAGTCTTTTCTTCTAGTAAGGAATGTGAAAGGAGATCCTTTCCCCATCACTGTTGGTAAATGGGAGCAAGGGAAAGTGGTCATCTTGATTAGACTGGGAATGAATCCCTAGTCACCCTTTCCACATGTTATGTTTCAATTTCTGAGCATAGAAAACTGAGCACTTGTATTGACATGCATGTTTCTCATATTTTTAAATAATATTTCATGTTTTCCCAATTGGATGTAAAAAACAATGAACGTTTTTTAAAATTTTGAATTCCAAATACTTTCAACACAGTTGGGATCAATCTCATGATATAAGCCAGTGATCCTGTAATAATGAAATAAGTGCTACTCCTGGGAGTCAGGAGACTTGACTATGTGACCTTAGAAAAGTCAATTCTCTCTCTGGGGGGCTAGCATGGTAGCACTATCACACCACATAAAACACTGTTACCAAACAATCATTTATTGGTTTTCGTGTGCCAGACCATGTGCTTTGCTGAGGGTATTCTATTTATAATGATTCTATGAACATCTGTGTGATACATACATACATACATACGTACACACTTAAAAATATAAAGCAAGAAAACCATTGATCTCACAAATAAAATTAAGAGTTGGCTTTATGAAAAAAGCCAATAAAATAGAAATACTTTTGGTTAATCTGATTAAAAAGGAAAAGAAAGAAGATAACCAAATTACCAGTATCAAAAAAATGAAAAAGGTGAACTAACCACCAATGAGGAAGAAATTGAAGAGATAATTCAATGCTACTTTGCTATTTGTCAATAAATTGGATAACCTGAATGACATGGATGAAAATTTACAAAAATACAAACTGCCCAGATTAACAGAAGAGGAAATAACATATTTAACACCATTAAAAAAAAAGAAATTGAAGAAACTATCAATAAACTCCCTAAGAAAAAGTTTGCAGGTCCAGATGGATTTACAAGTAAATTCTACCAAACATTTTAGGAGCAATTAATTCCTATTCTACATAAATTATTTAAAGAAATAGGAGGAGGAGTTCTGCCAAACTCCTTTTATGACACCAACATGGTGCTGATACATAAACCAGGAAGAGGCAAAACAAAGAAAAATATAGACCAATCTCCCTAATGAATAGATGCAAAAATCTTTTTTAAAAATTTTATTTATTTTCATCCATATGCACGTATATTTTTAAGTAACAAAATTTCCTTCCATGCTCCCATCCTACCCTATTCCCCTCAGTGATGAACAATCAGGTTACCAATGCACATACATAGTTTGATAGATATGTTTAACAAATCAGTTATTTTTGTTATGAGGAATTAGGATTAAGGGAAAGAGATATGTAAGAGATATTTTTATAAGTTGTTCATCAGATTCTGAAGGGTTTTTTTGCATACTATTTTGTTTTGTTTTTCTTACTCTGGATGAGTATAACATAGTCCTTAGCCGGTCTAATATAGTTATCCTAGTTCTTTGAACTGTTGAGAGGAGCTGCTTCCATCAAGGTTGTTCATCTCACAATGTAGTTGATGTGGACATTGTTTCCTTGGTTCGACTCCCTTTGCTCAGCATCAGTTCCTATAAGTTATTCCATGCTTCTCTGGAATCTGACCATTTATGGTTTCTTATACAATAGTATTCCATAATATTCATGTGTCATAACTTGTTTAATCATTCCCCAATTGATGGGCATCCCCTCAATCTCTAGTACTTTGTCACTACAAAATGAGCGGTTACAAATATTTTGAAACATGCAGGGCTTTTCCCTTTTTTAAATAATTTCTTTTGGATATAGCCCTAGAATTGGAATTGCTGGGTCAAAGGGTATGAACAATTGTATTGATCTTTGGTCATAGTTCCATAATGCTCCCCAGATGCAAAAATCTTAAATAAAATTTTAGCAATGAGACTACTGCAAATTATTACTAGGATAATACACCATGAACAGGCAGGATTTACACCAGGTAGGCAGAGATGGTTAAATATTGGGAAAACACTCAACATAATTGAACATATCACTAGCAAAACTAACAGAAATCATAAGATTATCTCATTAGATGCTGAAAAAATTGATAAAATAAAACATCTATTCCTATTAAAATACTGGAAGTTTAGGAATAAATGGAGGTTTCCTTAAAATAATAAATAGTATCTATCGAAAGCCAACTACAAATATTATATGTAATGGGAATAAACTAAGCATTTCCAATAAAGTCAGGGGTGAAACAAGGATACCAATTATCACCATTACTATTCAATATAGTATTAGAAATGCTAGCAATCGCAATAAAAGAAGAAAAAGAAATTGAAGGAATCAGAATTGTCAATGAAGAAGCAATACTTTTGCTTTTTTTGTAGATGATATGATGGTATACTTAGAGAACCTGACAAAATCATCTTATAACTCCTTGAAACAATTATCAAATTCAGCAACGTAGTAGTATATAAAATAAACCCACCTAAATTATCAGCATTTCTATATATGAACAAAAAAGCAGAAGAGCAAGAGATAGAGAAATTCCATTTAATGTAACTGTAGACAACATTAAATACTTGGGAATCTGCCTCCCAAGACAAATCCAGAAATTGTATGAACATAATTATAAAGCAATTCTTATTCAAATAAAGTCAGATCTAAATAATTGGAAAAATATTAATTGCTCATGGTTAGGTCAAGCTAATATAATAAAATATCTTCCCATGATGGCTGAATCAGTTAACAGCTCCACCAACAGTGTATTAAGGCCACAATTCTCCCACATCCTCTCCAATATGTATCACTTTCCTTTACTAATCTTATAGGAGTGAGTAGTACCCCAGAGTTATTTTAATTTGTATTTCTCCATTCAATAGTGATTTAGAACATTTTTCATTATGTTTATAAAGAATAGTTTGAATTTCCTCATCTCAAAATTGCCTGTTCAAATCTTTTTTTTTAGATTTTTTTTCAAGGAAATGGGGTTAAGTGGCTTGCCCAAGGCCACACGGCTATATTAAGTGTCTGAGGTTGGATTTGAACCCAGGTATTCCTGACTCCCAGGCTGGTGCTCTATCCACTAGCTACCCCTAGTTCAAATCTTTTAAATGAATATTTCTCATCTTGGTTCCTTCCCAGTGTATTTGAGAGTTTGGGAACTACTGAGCAGTCTGAACAGCAGAATGAGCTCTCTGAAGCTACTATAATTCTTCTCAGAGAGGAAAATGACCAGGAGGTTGAGCCCAAGTATCTCCTGGCTTATATACAGATATGAACCTTGAAGAAGCAGCTGAGACATTTGCTGAGCCAAAGTGAAAGTTAAGTGATTCCTCAGAAGTCATATAAAATGAAACATGTCATATTTTGATCTCTTAAGTATCAAGCCCAGGGAAAGAATAATTAAGGTTACAGGTTACTATTTTAAGCTTTGCATCTTTGTCAGTACATGCTTATGAGATTTTCGTGATTTATACATTTCTTCTATGGAGAAAATAAGTAGATGCCCTATATCTGACCTATATAGTAGATTGAATATCCATATGAAATATACCTTTTTGTGACATTCTAGGAATAAGTTATTTGTAAATTTTTAAGTGTTTTTCCTGAATGGTCTAAGACACAGGCATGAAAAAAAAAACTTGTGTTTTTTTTTATTAGAAGTCAACTGCCAGGGCAGCTAGGTGGCACAGTGAACAGATCACAGTCCCTGGAGTTAGGAGGATCTGAGTTCAAATTTGGACTCAGACACTTAATAATTGCCTAGCCAGATGACTGGCCAAGTCACTTTACCCCAATGACTTAAATAAATAAAAATTTCAAATAAGAAAAGAAGTCAACTGACCCTCTGGCAGAATATGTACCAACCCCATGAATTAGAAAGTTGGACTCCTAAATATCAGAGGGTGATAAGAGGCTTAGTATCACCAGCTTAAGAATAATAGGCATTGATATAAGTAATATATTTTGTAAAGTCACAGTTAAAATGTATCAAATAAAGGTATAAAAAAGGCTTTTTATTGCTTAAAATGATAAACTGGTTACTACCTGGAAAACTCAATTCTCCAAGCTATCTCATTATCTAAAGGTTCTAGGTATCACACAGAAGTTCATAAAATCATCATGCATAGAACTTCCTCAGCATAGCACATGGTCTGGCAGATGGAAACCAGTAAATAAGTCTTCGGTAACAGTATTTGATGAGGTATGATAGTGTCAGCATGCCACCCTGCCCCCACCAGAGGGAGAACTGACTTCTAAGGTCACATAACCAAGTCTCCTGACACCCAGGAGCAGCACTTATTTCATTAAAACTGGATCACTGGCTTAGGTAATGAGACCAATCCCAGCTGTGATGAAAGTAAGAGCATGTCACTTTGCTAAATAGTACTTTAAGGTTTACAAAGTGCTTTCCTCACAGCACACATGTGATCTGGGGTAATATAGGTTTTATTACTATCTCCACATTTCAGATGGGAAAACAAACTCAAAAAAGACTAAGCAACTTATCTATGGTCATACAATTAATAAATGTTGAAGCCTGTACTTAAATCTATACTTGGATGCTAGGATCAAGGAATGGGAAGGATCATAGAATCATAAATTTGGGACTAAAATGGGTCTTGGAGATGCTAACTCCCTCATTTTACATATTTAGCCAAATCTCTTTAGCTAGCAAATAGCAGATCCAATATTTGAACCCAAGTTTTTTGACTACATATCCAGTGTTTTTCTGCCCTAATACATTAATCTATTTTATGAGCTACCACACTAAAAATAAGTGTTTTATTAGTAGTGTGGGCTAACCATACTGATTTGTTTGATCTCCTCTACTTCACTCCATTTCTTTCTCTTTCTCTCTCTTCATACATATCCTTTGTGAGATAGAACTCCCTCCTCCCCCTTTCATGGAAATAGCATAACCTGGAGGGATTTAAAGCAACCTTTCCACTGAACCCTAATGCTTTTTCCCTTTGCCTTACCTAGAGGAGACTAAACTTGAGAAATGGGTATAGCCTTTTATGATGGTCTCATATCAAGTGGCGAAGACTAACAAATCAATGACTTCACAAGGAATATAATATTCAAATATTTGAAACCATGGTTATTAAAACTCATAATTCAGTCTCTGAGATGTGACATGGCTTTTATTAAAGAAGTTTCTCAATTTCTTGGCTTACTATATAATGTGAGATATGAGGTAATGATATTCATTGCTAAGTACAAGGACATTCTCCTTCATTTGAAGGATATAAACACTGAATATTTATATTTTTAGGAACAGGAAGAGTTATATTACTTTCCAATAATTTTATAAGAATTCAATAAACAGATTATGAACATCATAAATCTCAGTTTATTAAAATGATAATGTCTACTGAATAATGTGATAGGCTATTCCATCAAATAAGAAAATATCAATGTATGATCTAGAGCACCTTGGATTATTGATCAGGAGGGTCCCCATTTGTACAGGTGACTGTAGATCTATTTTTACGATTTCCAATCAGACAGAGGGAAAATAATAAAAGCTTAGTAACTCTCTATATACTTACTCATGTCATTATTCTGCTAGTAGTTAGACTATTATCTTAGTATTGGCTTTGTTACCAGTTTACTGCTATAACTTTGTACAAATCACTTAAGGTCCCTGGCCTCACTTTCCTCATCCAAAAAGCAAAGTAATTGGATGTCAAGATGTGCAAGGGTTCTAAACAGACATAAAGTCACTTAGTTTTACTGAATCTCACAATCCTCAATAAAATATGTAGATTGATCTAGATCTTTCGATCTGAATCTGATTCTATAATCTTAAACCCAAGCTTTGTTCTAATGTTATAGGGCCTTGTAAATGTCACTGTAATTGTCAATACCTTGATTTTTCCCACAGAAAATAGAAATAAAAAAGTAGCTCCAATAAAGAACTCATTATATATATATATATATATATATATATATATATATATATATATATAAAATGGATAAATATAAAGTGGATGAGGTGAAGTTGTACACTGACAAAGGAGAAATAAAAAGTCCCTTAGGAAATTTTAGGGGAGAAGAGACCACTTTTAGATCTGAAAATCAATGAAATCATCATTGAGAAGCTGGCACTTGAACTAGTCTTAAAGACAAAAGAAGAGTCAAAGTTAAGGAAGCATTACATTCTAGCTCTGGGGAACAGCCTGAATGAAGTGTTCAGGATCAGGAATGATAGTAGGGAGGGATTCCATTCCAGGACTATGGGATAGCCTATGCAAATCAATAGAGATAGGAAATAGTGTGGTATGTGGAAAGAACATCAAGAAAACTAATTTAGGTAGATTTTAAAATGTATGGAGGCATTAAGCACCTACTATATGTCAGACATGATTCTGAGTATTAGGGATACAAAGACAGACCAAAAAGAGTTCTATCCTCTATGTGTGTGTGTGCGTGTGTGTGTGTGTGTGTGTGTGTGTGTGTGTGTGTGTGTGTATGTGTGTGTATAATTTCAGGGAAAGGCACTAAGAATAAGCAGGACAAAATAAAGATTTCAGCTGAAACTTAAATGAAGCAAGGGAAGCTTAGAAGTAAAGATGAGTAGGGAGATCATTTCAGACATGGAAGACAGTCTGTAAATATACTCAGAATATACTTTGCAAGGAACAGGTAGGAGGTTGATACCACTGGGCAACAAGAGTACACTGAGAAGAGAAAGTTACCCCCCCAAAAAAACCCCAAAAACTAGAAAGGTAGGAAAGTAGAAAATTATGATGAAGAGTTTTAAAATTCAAGCATTATTTCCTGGAAATAATAGGAACAACTGCAATATAGTCAAATTACTTTTTTTTAATTTGACAACTCAGTAAATGATAAATTGAAACATGTAGGGATTTAAGGCAAGAAGACCAACTAGCAGGTTATTTCAATAATTCTGGTACAAGTGATGAGGGAGTTACATCAAGGTGGTTGTAGTGTTAGAAAAGGGGCATATATGAGAAAGGCAGAACTGATGGGACATCAGAATTGATTGAGTAAGGAGAGACAGAGACAAATCAAGATTGACATCTAGATTATGAACCTGGGTGATTGAGAAAGTAGTGCTGTTGAGGAAGGATTGAAGCTAGGAAGCAGGTGGGTTTTAAGGGACAAGGAAGAAAGAAATAAGAATCTAGGCTGTGGTAGATTTAGAAATGCTAGGCATTTCATAACTATTATCACATTTATTCCTAAATACCTAAGAAAATAATTTATATTTGACCCTAAAGATGATAGGAACTTTGTAGAGAAGTGAAAAGATCTTGTACTTTAGGAATAGCATTTTGTCAGCTGTCTAAAGGGTGGATTGTAGAGGAGAGAGACTTGAGATGTGGAAACACTTAGTAGGACATAGCAATATTTCAAGGGAGAGGTGATGAATACACTAATTATGAGGGTTGCAATGAGAGGAAAAAAGAAGAACATGGATGCAAGATTAGTTACAGAAGATTTGGCAACAAATTTAATGTGTGAGGTGAGGAAAAGTGAGGAGACAAGAATGATTTCAAGCTTGGAAATGTGGCTGAATGAAGTTTGTTGGTACATTTTAAATAAGCAAGAAAGTTCCCATTATCAGTGGGTTTGAAAGAGAGATGGGAGACTTCTGGGGCAGAGCCAAGATGGCAGTGTGAAGCTTTTCCCAACACAACTTTAAATGAAACCTCTGAACAGACTTTAGTCACAGATACCACCAAAAGAAAAGCACAAAACTAGTTCTCAACGGGATATTATGGAGAATCTTCAGTAAAGGTCTGTTTCTGGGGGTAAAAAGGAAATGGTACAGCATAGGTAGGAGAGTGAGATCACTAGAGGGAAGCTCTTAACCACAATGTGCTGTGGTCCCACAGGGCTCAAGTCCCAGCTCAGTAAGCCAGCTTGATAGCAAGCCAGCAGGGAGGGTCCCAACCCCAAATTTCAGGAACACTAGGGCAGCAGAAGAGACTAGTAACAAAGGAAGAAACATAGGCAAAGTTGGGCTGCATAGGCAACACCTTGCAATGGATAAACCAGGGACTATACTGGGCTAAAAGTATTCAAATTTCCCTAAGGGTATTTCTTAAAAAGTCTCTAGAAAAGTTAAGGATCAGGCCATGGAACACCCGATCTTGTCTCAAAAATTCCTCCTGAAGGAGAAGAGGTTTTGTATTCCTCTTTATATTATCTAATATAAACTTGGGCCCTCCATATTACAAGGTTTTATGAACTGGGCCTAAATCAGACCAGTTTTTTATTAGTTCAGTTTTGATACTAGAATAAAATAAGAGTATGTCATTCAAAAATTAACCCCTCAAAAAATGAAAATTAGCATAACAGGAAAAGATTACTCAGTAAAGAGAGGACCTTAAACTGATTTAGCAGAGCTAAACTCCCTTATCTGAGTTGTCCACCATGACCTTCCAGCTAAAGTATCAGTAAGTCCTTTAAGTGGTTCCTGTTCTTAGAAGACCAAGAAGTGATATCAACAACCTGAACCTTTTGTCCCCTGAGACAAGCAAAATTAAAAGATGATCTCAATAGCTTTTCGGTAGTTTTAGTCTAACTTGTATGGAGGTTGGGGTTCGATATTCTCCTACAACACCAGGAAATCTATTTATTTTTGAAGTGTATTTCATCTTTTCCATAAGGACTCTCCTTATACTCTTCCATAAACCTGAGTGGCATCTCCTATCCCTATCTTTTATCAGATTGTTCCTACTTTCCTGAAGTGACTGATGCCCTAATCTCCCTGGTTTAGCACCTGAAAACCTTTATAGACTTCCATCAATCTACTTTTTCCTATTCAGTCTTTAAGAAAGAGAAGGCTTAGTGCCTTCTTCTTGGGCCTTCAGTCTCATCTTACTCTCTTTATGAGCTTGCCCCCTTTCCTGTCTCAATAACAGTCTCTCCCTTCTGGCATTTCTTCCACTGCTTACAAACATACACAATTTTCCTGTATCCTCAAATCCTTAAAAAAAATACTTTGATTTTATCATTCTCTCAATCCTCTTTTTTATGACTAGTCTCCTTTAAAATGACAGAAAGAACAATCTGCACTTGCTAATGAAAACTTCACAATCTATTGCTTCCCAAAACCTTTTCAGATTGGATTCTAAATCTACCACAATACTACAACTGCAGTCTCAAAAATTGAAGACCTCTTAATCGCCAAATTCGGTAGTTTGTTCAGTACTTATTATGCCCTTGATCAAGGACAGAGACCTCTCTGGGTTTCAGTTTTCCGATTTGTAAAATAAGAGGCTTTACTTTATTTGAAGGTATCTCTCAGCACTAAAGTTATGACTCATGTCCTTTCTGTAGCATGTAATATTGTTGGAGGGGGTTTCATTTAATTTAATTTCATTTTTCCAATTTCTTGCATTCATTCTTTTTCAAGCTTTTTTTTTGACTTCCACAATTTTCTACAACTCTCTATGGCAGCAAGTAATCTGCTATAGGTTGTACAAGTACGATCATGTTTTGGGTATTTCCATTCTAACCTTGTTGTGAAAGAAGAATTAGAATTAAAGTGATAAAACCATGAGAAAGAAAAGAAAAACATAAAAGTTTTTAAAAGTGAACATTGGGTTTGCATTGTTTTGTATTCAGAGTCCTTAGTTTTTTCTCTGGATGTGAATGGCATTTTCCATCACAAGTCTTTTACAATTCTCCATGATCACTGAATTGCTGAAGGGAGCTGAGTGCATCATAGTTGATCATCTCACAATGTTGCTGTTAATGTGTACAATGTTCTCCTGGTTCTGTTCACTTCATTAAGTACCAGTTATTCTAGATCTTTCCAGAGTTTTCTGGTCCAACCACTCAAGATTTCTTACAGAACAGTAATACTCCATCACACTGATGTACCATAATTTGTTCAGCCATTCCCCATTTGATTTTCCTTCAATTTCCAATTTTGTCACTAAAAAAAAAAACTGCTATAAATATTTTTGTACAAGTGTTTTTTTTTTTCCTTTTTGTATAATCTCTTTGGGATTCGGATCTAGTAGTGGTATTGTTGGATCAAAGTGCGTGGTATATTTATGCTGTTTATGCTGGTTCTTCTTGTGTGATAATTCCTACTTAGTCAAATTTTCTTTCATCATCCTTCCCCCAACCTCTAAATGCGGACATCCCCAAATGCTTTGTTTTGATCTCTCTCTCCTTTTTATACCATCTCCATCATCTCATCTCATCTCATTCCATTCAATTCTAATGGCCAATTATCACTTCTAAATAGTGATTTCTAAATCTATATTTGCAGTATTACTCACAAATTTATGACCCATATCTCTTCCTAAGATACATCGACCAGGTTATCTTTTTATCTCAATTTAGTATATCCATTTCCTTCTAATAAACATACTAGATTCACACTTGCTTCAGTTGCATCTTCCCACATCTAACTGGTAGATTCTACCACCATAATATCTCTATATCACCACTATATTTAAAAACATACAATAATAGCAATAACAATATTTATGTACTACAAAATTTATCTCATTTTTATTTATAAAGCAGTCCTGGAAGGTGCTGTTTTCATCCCCTTTTTATATGTGAACAAACTGAAACTAGAGGGAGTTACATGACTAGGTCAGATTTATACGGCAGGGCATGACTTGAATGCAATTCTTCTAACACTAGTCAGCTGTACCCATTACACTGCTGCCTTCTTGCAGTAGGCACTTAATACATATTTGTATAAAAATGTGGTATGTGAATGAAATTTGGTACAGTGAATATCGATACATCCTAAGAAATAATTAATATGAAGAATTTATAAAAAATGGTCAGATTTATGAACTGATTCACCCTCAAATAAGAAGTACCTGGAAAAGTGTAAAAGATAACTCTAACAATGTAAATGGAAAGAACAAAATCAGAAAACTATATGCTATTTAATTATGAGAACATAGTATAACCCTAGAGAAGAATGAAGAAAAGGTACTTTCCTCCATTCATTGAGGAAGTAAGGATTTGTATGTATGAACTACTACACAATGTCAGACATAGCCAATGCATTGGTTTTGCCAATTCTCTTTTTTAACTCTTTGTTATAAGAGCTAGCTTGCTGCAGATTTGGGGGTCATAAATGAGTGAAATAGACAAAAATATATTAATAAAAATAAAATAATTCCAGTCAATAATATATTGAATTGTGTAACCGAAGTTCAATACCAACAAATAGTATCAGAGTAAGTAGGTTCCGAGGATCTCTATTTGAACTGGGTTTGAGAGATTGAAAACAATAAATTGATATATAAATGCTAGTCCTTATAAGATTTACATAGCATTTTACACATTATTTTGTTGATCTGTCACAACAGACTTATGAAGTGGATCCTCCAAATAACATCATCATCATTCCTCAGGTGAGGTTCAGCAATTTACACATTTTTACAAAGCCTGTTAAGTGTCAGAGCAAGGATTCAGAAGGATTCAAAGACTGTTTTTTCGAATCCCTATTAAATTTTATGGAATTTTTAAATTACAGAATAAAACAAGCATAATGCAATACAATAAAAAACATGATTGCACATGAAGCTACAAATGGACAACTTGCTATTCCCTTCACACATTCAAGAAAATCATCATGTAAATTTCTTCTGTTTTCTTCCCTTTTCACCTAGAGATGGCTACCATTAGACACAAATGGATGTATATATGTGTTTATGTGCATGTGTAGATAAAATATTTATATATACTTCTATCTATCAATTCTCTCTCTGGATGCAGATAGCATCTTTTTTTCATAAGTTCTTGATCATGTGGGTATAATAGTCAAAAAATCATTCAAAGTCATTCTTAAAACAATATTGCAGTTACTGCTTACAATGTTCGCTTGTTTCTGATAATTTTGTTCATTATTTTGGGCAAGTTTAGCCATATTTTTCTAAGATCATTGAGCTCATCATTTCTTATAGCAGAGCAGTAGTACATTGTGATCAAATACTACAACTTGTTCAGCCATTTCCCATTTTATGACTATCTTTGCAATTTCCAGATCTTTGCCACCACAAAGAGAGATATGACATTTTTTAGAATATATAGGTTTCAAGGCCAATTCTTACCCTAAATTCAATATTCTGCCTTAAGTCTGCACCACCCCACAGGTGGAGAAAAGGGAGACACTTCAGACACAAGGAATGGCATAAGCATTTCCACATTTCTGTTTTGAATCTCTTGATGTTCTCCATCACAACTACTGATTCAATATTGTTTAGATGCTACGTTGTATTAACCCTCTATACCAGGTCTGATTTTTCTAGTTCCCTCCCTATAATATTAATAGATGATAACCTCAGGACAGGGACAAATTCTACTCCATCCTTCAATAAAGCCAGACAACTGGCTGCATGCCCTCTTGGAACCTAGATGCATAATGTAGCAAATTTTTTTCTAAAAATATCATCTTTAGGGGGCAGCTAGGTGGCACAGTGGATAGAGCACTGGCCCTGGAGTCAGGATAACCTGAGTTCAAATCTGGCCTCAGACTCTTAATAATTACATAGCTTTGTGACCTTGGGCAAGTCACTTAACCCCATTGCCTTACCAAAAACACCAAAAACAAATAAAAATATCTTTCATTTCCTCAATTACTGCTTATGAATTTGAGATGTTTACTCATCACTGACCATTACATATGATAAAATGAATAGTTATCCATGGTGATCCTTGAAAATTTCATGACTCCTTCTCCAAGAAAGAGTTTGCCAACATTGAGGATTGGCTAAAATTTTGAACTGTGACTGTGGTCACCAAGAACAGTTTATCATTTGAAAAAAATCTATATTCTTCTACCACATTCTTCTCCACTTTAGAAGAGTAGTATGAAAGATCACCATCTTTCTATTAGAGGCACCTTTATAATGCATAGGTCCTTCTTGCCCTACCATCTGGTCAACAGCTTGTCCTCTGTGGTGGGTAACAACAACAGGACTTTTCTTCCCTTATTTTAAGCTGCCTCCTTCTGGCAAGCTTGCTACAGTGGTGCTCTTATTTTATCATGGGCTCATTCCAAGTTCTCTTGAGCCAGCTGGAAAGAATTAGCTAACTTGTTCCTTATGTTCATTATATACTCTACAGTATTCCTAGAATCATTCATTCTAGTTTTATTTAATGAGGGCCAAGAAGGACTACTTGGCTGGCTTGAAACAGGGAAAAAAAAACCTCACACAGCTCCTGGAAGTTCCCTGTTTGCAAGACTGTTCTTAGAATACCAGGGAAATTGGGTTTTTAAAAGATATGAATACACCTAAATTTCATTGAGGTAGGATTTTTATCTCCATTTATGTGGGCATTTTCTAAGGCTATATGACATCCAAAGCAATCCTCTAGGTTTTTGAGCCTTATTTTCCTCAACATTCAAAGCAATATCTGTTCAGAGAACTTCATTAATCAGCAGGACTTCCTATAGATAGCAAGATAGAAACATTCTTCTCTTGAACTATGAGTCTAAGATCAGTTTATGCAACCTAGAATCTGATAGGACCTTGCTTCTGCTTCAGCAAGGTTTGAGAGACTAAAGTTATATGTATTCATAACCTCCTGTAAGGCTCATTTATCCCATTCATGGAAAATCCATAACAGGTTTGAATGCAGACATAATAATGATTGTGTTAAAATGATATTTATACAACAATTTTAACACTTTCAAAGGGTTTTCTTCAAAATAACCTTGTAAGGTGGGTGATATAAACATTATTCTCATTTTACAGGTGAGGAAGCTGAAGCACAGGATATTTGTGTCTTCCTAAAGTCATCTAGATAGAAAGAGTTGGGAATCAAATCCAGGTAAGAACTCTTTCCTCTCAACTAGGATTCTTCTCTGCCAAAACTAAGTAGGTTGTGAAAATAAAAAGCACACAAACACACACACACACACACACACACACACACACACACACACACACATACACACACACGAATTTTAAACTCTAGATCACATATAATTGACAGGCTAGAACTAATAAGTCACCCATACTCCAGGATCATGAAGTCTTACTTAACAGACTATAATCTCAATATGAACTAAGGGAGCTAGCTATGGAAGCAAAAAAAGATTTAACACATTCCCTGGATTCACTCTAATAGCACACTTGAATCAAGGGTGGTGATAAGTCTGTGGTCCTCTGGACCTCATCAGACTACATCTGGAAAGTTCTGGGTATACAGTTTTCGAAGTGGTATTAACCAGCTGAAATAAGTCCAGAGGAAAGGGATGCAAAAACCAAGCCATAAGAAGTTGGGAAAGCAATTAAATTCATTCAAGTATACAATTAAATACCAAAGTATGGACAACAAGCACAATTGTCAAAGTTTGTCTGGGTCAGGGATCATAAACAGGTCCACAGTGCACCAAATTGTACTGTATCCCATAATAGGACTCCCCTGGAGTTATGAATTACTACCTACCCATTTAAAACAACCCAATGCACTTCTGCTAAGATTCACACAATTAAAATTCAACTTCCACCAGCTACTTTGAAAACAAAGTTTTTATCATTAAATCCTTCAGCTGCCTTTCCAAGAAACATACATGAATCAGCCAAAAAAGTAGAGTTCAACCCAGACTGCCTCGCACCTTAGGATGTAGATGACATTTTCTTGGCAAAGAATAGGGGCTTTAGTCAGACAGTTTTCCACAATCTCCCTCTTGCTCTGTTTAGCCATTTAAAAAAAATTTAATTTAATAGTGCGAAACATAATGCCAGATGACATTTTTCTGACCATATGACCACTCTTCTCTTTGATATCTATTTCTCTTAGGGAGCATTTGCCAATACTGTTGATGTGGAAAATGAAGGAGAAAGAAAAGTGCCTCCCAAAGTGATTCCTTCCTTTCTAGAATTGAAATTTTGTTTAATATTCAAGGTGCACTTCATATATCATGTCTGAATAAAGAGTGGTAATTTATAACACAATAGGAGCTGTATGTGGACTATGAGATCTGTAAGCCATTGGATAATTCCATGTAGACATACATCATGGCTGGGTGCGACAGATAAAATGGAGTTGGACCCAGGATTAAATAGAAAGAGACTGGACTAGAGTGAATTTGAGCAAGTGCAGAGCATTTTCAGTGATACTCAGCTACTCCTTACTTCAAAAGTCGAACTTTAAACAGTGGTATTCTCCAGGAAAATAGTATGACTACTGACCTGAGAACCCAATGGTCTCAGAATAATCCCAACATTAGAGAACTGGAAAATTATTGATAAAATATATGATCAATGATGACTTTTAGGTGAAAAATAGCATAAAAGACATCATCAAGGACATATGTGATTGGAAAAGGGTTGGAGTTGGTCATGCAATAAAAGTAAGGGAAAACAAATAACAACATGAACTTTACAGGGGTAGGAAGCTGAATGGTTTAGTGGAAATATTGGAAGCAGGATTGAAGCTGTGGGTGATTTTGAGTGAGTGACATCCCCTCTCTGGGCTTCAGTTTCCTCCTCTGTTAAATGAAAGATAATACCAGTTGATCTTAAAGACCCCTGATAGATGTAATACTATATCCCAATGAAATATGAAAATAATGTCTAGAGAAAGATCTCAAGTGTATAGAATGTATATTTTACAGACTATTGAGTAGAAAGAACAACATGAAGAAGAATTGTATAGGATAAAGGGGTATGCCAATATTTATTTATTTTATTTATCACACATTATATCTATTTTATTTTATTTTAAATATTTATTAACTACTTCATCTGTTCCAGGCACTGTGATAAGCACTGGATATGCAAAGAAAACCCAAAAGCAGATCATCACCACTGTAGCTTCTTCCTTTGATTGGCTAGTCCTCCTGGATCCTACATTTTAATGAAAGTGACCAAACCAACCAAGTTCACTCTTTGGCTCTCCTCCTGCCCTTTTCCTCTCCACCATGCCCCTTTCTGAAACAGGTAATTTCTAGTCCCCTACCACCAACCCCTTCTTTTATATATTCTCTTCTCCATTCAGCTATAACTCCCTGAGGAAAGAAACTGTTCTAGCTTGTATTTGTATTTCCTGCATTTTGCACAGTCTGTGGTAATAGTACATGCTTAATAAATGTTTACTGAATTGTCATAGAGTACATTGAGGAGTAAGACTGAAAAGCTTTGTTGGGGACAGACTATGAAGAACTTTAAATGATATAAGAGGAGCTTATATTTAATTCTTAGGGCAATAGGGAGCCACTGGATATCTTTGAGCAGGGAGGGGATTCATCTATAAGTTGGAAAAATCACTTTGGCTGCTAAATAGAAGATGGATGCTGTTATTCATCTTTTGTTTTTGAAGAGGGCCAATGCGATGTCTTGACTTGCTCTGAACTGAATTTCAGTGAGGCAGGGTTGCCTAAAGTCATAAGGCTCATTATCTCTCCAGAGTCATCAGGGTCAAAACAAAAGTCAAGACAACTGGCAATGGCCCAGTATAGAGTAAATGACCTTGAGCTTTCTAAATTAAGGTCCTTTCTAAATCTCAGTTTGACTGAGGCAACACCAATCAATAGATATGGGCTAGGTAAGAATTGAGAAAAAAATGTGCCCAATTTACAGGCACAAAAATATCCATCTGGAAAGGAAAGACTTCCAGATTTTATGATCAGAACAGAAAACAATTGCTTCTTATACTCATTCAAAACCAAACTCATTAAAACCAAAATAATGAGCCACAGACACTTGACTGGGGGCTATTATTGGTCATTGACACATTGGTCAAAGGGATTTGGGTTTAAAGGCATAGTCAAGCAGCTCCATTTGAAACACAATGGGCTTTATTAAAATCTATTTTTTCAGAGTTACATTTCAGAAAATCAAATGAAAACTGCTTTGGGCGAAATGTAAATTGCCCCAGCTTTTAAAATAATGATAGATAGGGGTGACTAGGTGGCGCAGTGGATAAAGCACCCGCCCTGGAGTCAGGAGTACCTGGGTTCAAATCCAGTCTCAAACACTTAATAATTACCTAGCTGTGTGGCCTTGGGCAAGCCACTTAACCCCATTTGCCTTGCAAAAACCTAAAAAAATAATGATAGATAGATACATAGATACATAGGTGGAGAGAGAGATGGATAGATGAATATATTAATAATTTTAAAATCTAGCCCCTAAACCCTAAAATAGTGTACAAAATATGTGACACAGGATGACTAAACTTATACTTAGAAAATAATAGTGGGGGGGGTACATATAAAAATATGTGCTTCAAAGGTTTAAACAACACCTTCTCCAATCCTTTTCTCTGTGCATTCTCTGTGAATGCTATTGTGCTATTATTCAACTTTGTTATTTAAGGGGACCAATGACATCACATATCATTGGTAGTAGTAGCAGCCATATGTCTTGGTTTTTTCTGAACTGAATTTCAGTGAGGCAGAGTTGTACAAAGTCATAGAGCTCACTCTATGCTCCAGAGTCCTCAGGGTTCAATGATAAGACAACCGGCAATGACCCAGATTACAGTGGATGACCTTGGTCTTTCTAAATTAAGGTCCTTTCAATATCTCAGTTTGTCTGAGGCAAGCCCATTTAATGCCTAAGGACTAGATAAGAATTGTTCAAAAAGATGCCCAGTTTACTATCACAAAAATATCTATCTAGAAGGGATAGACTGCCCAAATGTCATAGAAATCTTCCTGCTTGCTACTAGCAGGGGCTTAGGTTCATACCACCCTCTTTCCCCGACTCCCAACATGAATTCATTTTCCCTCAAAGGCAACCTGACAATCTCATGACTAAATTGACCTTTACTTCCCTTGAAATAACTTCCTGGTCACCTACAGGTTTAATGGGTACCCAGAACATTATATCCTATCCTGATGACCAGACACATTTCCAAAAAGAAGAAAGAGTAGCCAAGTCTTCTAAAACTGAAGCTAAGATTTACTATATCCTCTGATATCTTTATATATTATAACTTAGGAAATTGTTCCATGACCCAAGCATGTAATTTCTTCCCAATATTTAACATGAACTAACAAGTTGCCAGCATCAGACCCTCCTCTAGCAACTTACATTGGCACATTTTATCTCCTTTATTAAAATGTAAGGTCCTTGAGGGCAAAAATAGTTTCATTTTTGTATTTATATTGTCCTCACACAGCACTGTGCCTTTGTATATAAAGGTGTGTGATAAATGCTGGTTTAATGATCAATTCCCTCTGTTGTTATTAACCCCCCCCCCCAAATGAAACCAATCTCTTCACACAGGACATCCCAAATCCTTTAGAGAAGTTTTAAACTTTAATATTTTAAGCCCACTACTAACACTTTGGGGAAACCCTATGTATCTATTTTACCTTTATTTCTCTGCATACCCACTATCCTCCTCTGACTTCCAATAAAGCCGTAAGGGTAAGAATAGCCTCATTTTTGTTTCAGCAGACCAGAGCTTCTAGTGATATCTAATGAATGGACAATGCAAAATAATTGCTAGTTGAATTAAAATAAGATTAATAGTGTGTGAGTGAGTGTGTGTGTGTGTATGTGTGTGTTTGTATGAGGAAAACAGAGTTATTTTACCTCCTACTCTCCCAACCACCAATGAGAGAGGGTAAAACTAAAGTGATAGAAATATGTCACTAACAGGAATTCATAGGTCATGTAATGGTAACATAAAAAAGGTAACCCTCCAGTAGCTCCACAAGGTAAAGTAAAGGGAATGATAAAAACCAGTAGGCTTTCAAAGAAAATCTAATTGGATTATTTTTAAAGCCATTTAGGCGGCGACCCAGGTGTGCTCCTCTATCACTCACCATTAAGGCTGAATTCAGAGAAATTTTGAACTTGAAGCTGCTTACAGAAGGAACCAGAGAAAGTTGAGTCCTGTGTGGACCACAGACTCACTGCCAGGAAAACTGCAAGCAAGGAAAGGAGCTAACTAGATCATAAAGGATATCAAGAGGGCAGCAAGAAGACTCAAAGAGGCTATAGTCCAGCCACAGCAGAGAATCTCAGCAGCTATTCAATCGAGGAAGACCAGGAGATTTATTGGAAACTTCCAAAAATAATAACACACTTCTATGCTATGCTGGGCCCTAGAAGCACTAGAACTAACTCCACAGTTCTTTACACATCCTCTAATATGACTTCATCATTTTATAGATTTTATACTTCATCTCTGTCTAACTCAGTTTCTTCCATTGCAAAGTAGAACAGCATATATCTCATAGGTTTAAGAGGATCAAAAATTCCTAACACAGGACCAAGTACTTAATACACACTATATAAAGGCATCTTCCCTACATTTCCCTTCCCTAGGGAAAGAAACTTGACTAAGAGTTAGAAAGTTATAAAACTGGAGTTATACAGGGCTCATAACTTACAGTCTAATATTCTTTTCAATATAGTAAATCTAAGGGGAAAATAAAGGAAATACTGAAAAATAATAAAATGGTCTTGATCATTCTTCTACTTGGAGACCATCAGCAGCTCCCTATTACCTGGCAAGTAAAGTGAAAACTCTTTTGCCTGCCATATAAGGCCTCTAAAATAGGACATTATCACATATCTCATAGCTCCAACCATATTGCTCAACACCTCCAAATATACCATGATCCAATTTGGTGCCTATAATTTTCACTATCACATTCCTTACTGATTCCTTCCCTATTCTTTAAATCCTAATTCAAATGTCATTTCCTCCCAAGAGTCTTTTCCCAGTAACCCAGTGATTAGCCATAACTTTTGTCTTAGACTTTGTACTTTATTATGCTCCATACCTCTTCAAAACATTTTCATGTAATAATGTGTATTATTATTATTATTTATGCTTATAGCTTATACTTTACTAATGTTATCTGTACTTTAAGGGTGAGAACTATGTTTTAGATGAATGTTGTAACTTTCAAACATATAGTATAATTTTTTTGCATTCAATGGCCACAAGAAATATTGAATGAGTAACAAACATCCTTCCTTGTTATATTTCTCTTGATTTAATCTCTCCTAACATATTTAAATATTTACCAAGCTGATCATTGTGCCCAACTCTTAATTATTATATTTCTGCTCCCTGTCCAGTCTTTTGGCTCTTTTCACCTCTCTTTTAGCTTCCCAGACAACACACTTATATGTAACTCCCAGGAGTCTTAAGTGTTCTTTGCTTCTCCCATTTGAAAGACTATTGTTCTGTGATAATAATTACCAGTAACTAGTCAATCAATCTAGCAAGGAAGCATTAATTGAGTACTAACTATTTTCTAGAAAACTATGTTAATTATTATTGATACAAAGGCAAGGGAAGGAAAAAAATTCTTGCATTTTAATGAGGGAGAAAATGTGTGCATGTATATAGGCATAAACATAATATATATATATATATATATATATATAAAATAAATAAGGAAATTTTGGGGGAAATATGAATTTGGAATTGGGAGGAAGGGATCAGAATCAGGAAAGGCTCCAAGGAGGAGTTGATGCTTGAACTGAATCTTGAAACAAAGCAAGGAATTCCAAAAGGAAGACATGAAGAGAGAAAATTCCAGGTGTGGGATATAAACTCACAAAAGTAGGAGGATGGGAACTGGGAAATTATCTATATTCAAGAGGAAGCCACAGAATGCAAGGGGAAGGGTGACGTAGAATGCAAGAATTAAAAAGGAACCAGATAGTAAAGATAATAAAATCCTAGAGGATTCTTCTGTTTAATCACAGAGGTAATAGGGAGCTGCTGGAGAGATTTATTGAAGTGGGAATATAGAAGGTTAGATGATCAGACTAGCATTTTTAGAAGATTATTTTGATTGGTTGTTTCCCTTCTAGTTCAAAGAGGACCAAAATGACATCACTGTGTTGGGTCTAGTATAGTAAGTCTGATTATTGAATCAAACTAATATAAGTTCAGAAGGCTCTACCACAAGTTGGGTATAAATAGTTTATGTGAACATTTGGAATGAGATATCTCTAAATTTGCAGATTTCACATTTTCTTGGAGCAACTGTACCTTATTTTTATTTTTATTTATTTTATTTTTAATTTATGGAATAAAACAAGCATTTCCAAGCACAGTAAATAAAAGAGGATTGCACATGAAACCACAAATCTATTATATACAGCTTGCTATTCTTTTAAAATATATCATAAAGTTATCATGTAAATTTTTTTCCCTTTGTTTTCCTCCTCCCACCCTGAAGAGATGGCTATGATTACACACACATTCTCTCATGCACACACATAAACACACACATTCTATACATACTTCTATTTTTCAATTTTTTCTTTGAATGCAAATGGTGCTTTCCTTCATATGTCCTTTGTAGTTAATTTGGGTATTTATAATAGTCAAAAGGACTGTCACTCAAAGTTGTTCTTAAAACAATATTGCTATTACTACATATAACATTTTCTTGGGTCTACTCATTTCACTCTTCATTATTTCATGCCAGTATATTCATATTGTTCTAAACTCATCAAGTTTATCATTTTTTTATAGTATTCCATCATGATCATATGTCATCACTTTATCAGACATTCCCTAATTTACTGTCAAGTCACAATTTCCAGAGATTTTTTCCTATTACAAAGAAACTACTATAAATATTTGATTGCATATAAGTTATTTTCCTTTTTCCCCCTAATCATCTTGGGAAGCAGACCTAATATTGGTATTGTTGCGTCAAAGTGTATAGGCAGTTTAATAAATCATTGGGCATAATTCCATATTGTTCTCTAAAATCAGTTCACAATTCCATTAACAATGAATTAGTGTTCCAGTTTTTTCACATCCTCTCCAATATTTGTTACTTTACCCTTCCTTCAAAACATTTTTTTCAAAAAAAATGATATCTTATTGTTTGATCTTGTTATCTCTTATACTTTTTGTTTCTTCCTTAAGGATGTGATTTTTCTCTCATCACACTCAATTTGGATCAATGTACAACATATAAACAAAATAAAGACTGACAGATTGCTTTCCATGGAGGGGGGAAGGAAATAAGATTGGGAGAAAAATTGTAAAACTCAAAACTCAAATAAAATCTTTAAAAATTAAAAGAAAATTTCCATAATCTTCTTTGTTGCAGGCATGCCATGTTGGCAATCCTGTACCAGTGTCTTTCATGTCTTACCATAAATTCCAAAGTTCTTCAGAAAGACATTGGTGAGTGTCCTTGAATCACTTTTTCTGACCTCTGAATGAGTATTTGCCTTGTGAGAGTTCTCAGTAAAATAATCTTTTAGGCAAAAGTATGTTTGGCACTTGGATTATATGACCAGTCGGTCAGACTGCTCTCTGCAGTAGAGTTTGAATGCTTGGCAATTCAGCTCATGTAAAGGCCTCTGCCAGGGATCTTAAGAATCTTCCTAAGACAATTCAAATAGAAGTGAGTTGGTTTTCTGGCAAGGTACTGGTATACTGTCCAGGTTTCACAGACATATGACAATTGTAGACCTTCAATTTGCTAGGCAGCCTAATATTTTTCTCTACTATACTTTCCTTCAAAGACTCCAAAACACTGATCTGGCTCCAGCAACATGTGCTTCAACCTCATCAACTAAGTGTACATCTTTGGAAAATATACTGCCAAGTAAAAAGAACTTATTCACAGTCTTCAGAATTTCTCCATTTGCTGCAACTGATGGTTTCCACATATGGATGGTGCAGTGCTAGCTGGTGGAGAATTTCTGTTTTCTTGGTAATTCCACTTAGAAAATTATTTTAGTGGTTAGATGGAGGATGGTTGGGATGGAGAAAGAAAAAAATAAAAGATAGGGGGACCTGGGGCAGCTAGGTGGCACAGTGGATAAAGCACCAGCCCTGGAGTCAGGAGTACCTGGGTTCAAATCCGGTCTCAGACACTTAATAATAATTACCTAGCCGTGTGGCCTTGGGCAAGCCACTTAACCCCATTTGCCTTGTCAAAATCTAAAAAAAAAATAGGGGGACCAAACCAGATGTTATTTCAATAGGACAAGATGTGGTAATTAATTAGATGTATGAACTGAGTAAGAAAGGGGAAAAGTCTGAATTTTCAAGTAGTTTATCTTGGAAACATAACAGTCAATATTTATATAGTGTCTTAAGCTTTGTAAAACACTTTGCAAATATTATCTCATTTTAGCTTCAGAACAAGCCCAGGATAGAGATACTATTATTCCCATTTTACAGATGAGAGAACTAGTAAGGGTAGTAAAGTCTTAATTAAACTGCCCAGAGTCTCACAGTTATATGTGAGGCTATATTTGAACTCAGGTCTTCCTACTTCTAAGAACAGTATTCCAAACACTGTGCCACATAGCTGCCCCTGAATGTAAGAGGATATGTTGATATTTAACAAAGACAGTGAGGATGTATTTTATTTTGGGTATGCTTGTAGGGAGCAGAAAAGGAATTATTAGAATGGGGGAAAATAGGATCATAGACTTAGACAGAATATTAAAGGCCTCCATCTCATTTTTCAGATGAGGAAATTGGAGCTCAGAAAAGTCCACTGGTTTGTCCAACATGACATAGTTATAAAATGTTAGAATCAGGATTATGAATCTGGGTCTTCCAGACTAAGTTCAACACTCCACCATTTTCTCATTAGGAAGAGGGAGAGAGAAAATAAGGAGAGTGACTGGGAGAGAAAAGGGGGTGGGGTATACCCAATATTCTTCTAGAGAAAAAGATTTTTCCTTAATGAGAATCACTATATTATCAGAGACTGAAGGGAAAAAAGACAAAAGATGATGTCAAGAGAAAGAGATGTGGGGAGGAAGGGGAAAGAGGAAGATCTCAGCTACTGTCCAACATTTGGGGAGGTAAAGTATGAGGCCAGAAAAGAGCAGAAAAAAAGTGAAGAGAAGTTTTGTGGAGTCTTGAAAAGAAAAAAAAATAAGATGACTCTAAACAACTTCAGAGAAACTATAAGGATTGCCTTATTGCAGAGAGGTTCCTTTGTGCAGGCGACCTATCAGATGGTTACCTACTTACCTTGGTGAGTATTCTACCCCTTGAACCAGAATTTAGATTCACTACTACTGATTAATTCACTCACTACTTATTAATTTAAAAGGATATATGGGAATGTGCAGTTAGTATCCCTTAAAGTCTAGAATACTGGACTTGTTGTCAACAAGACCTGAGTTCAAACTATATTACTGCCACAAAATAGCTAAATAACCTTAGGAAAGTCATTTAACATCTAGGTTTTAGGCAGCTGGCTCCCTAAACATCTCTCTGGTAAGCCATAAAGGGGTTTCATCTCTGTTTTTAGAGGTAATTCCCGCAGTTTTAGGGAGGGAATAGTGTTTGCAGGTTCATTGAACTTTCTATTTAGATTAAACAGAATAAGTTTTTGATTCAACCTTTGGAACAGACATTGTATTGGTCTATTTCTCACCTTAGTTAAGACAAAATATATTTCAATACTTGTAGAAACAGAGCTTTCTTTCACGTTGGCACTTGCTCCAAATCAAATCACAATTATAATGATTTGGTAATTATTATTACCAGCATGATGATGAGTCTCTTAATTTAGACAGTTATGGGTTGGAAAGACGCTCAAAAGCCTTGGGGAAGGAGTATTGGAAACCTCAGTTCAAATCCCAGGTCTCATACATCCTACCTGCCTGACCATGTGCAAGAAAATTCACCCCTCTAAATCTCTGTTTCTTCATGTGTAAAGTCAGAGGGTTGGATTTGGTGACCCTTAGAGTCTTTTCCAGCTCTAATACTATGGATCTATGTCCAACCCAAGCTAGTAAACCTGACATAGACTCTACCAAAGTACTATTCTGAAACTTCATTGTGATGTGGAAAAAACTGTTTAAGTGCTAGTCGAAACAATAGAATGAACAAAATTTAATGTTTCCTGGGTGATGGAAGATCTGAACATGCTTCCATATTTTTTGTCCAAGTCTATTGATGGTGTTGTGGGAAGATACAAGAAATTAGGATAAAACTGCAAAAACACATCTTGAAGTTTAGGGTTTTTGTTTTTGTTTTTTTTTAAACATCCCTAATAAACATTTTTATATGTCTGTGATCATTTTCTCTTTCTCCTTTTCATATGATTTAAATAAGACAAAACAGTGTAAGAGAAAAACCACTTGTATTTATTCTATTACCTTGGATCAATCATTCTTTGGGCCTCAGTTTCCTCATCTGTTAAATGAAAGGTTTTAAAAATTAATTCTTCTTGTCCCTCCTAGATAGAACAGTCTTTAAATCACCTTAAAGATGAATATTCATAATAAATCTATTATCCTCCAATTATGTGAAAAATTCTAGTTAAATGAATGTGGTATTCATCTGGGTTCCAATTGATTGAGGGTCTCCTACAGCTAGATTCAGCTTTTTCTCAGAAGGTAGGCTTAATCATTCTGAATTACTGAAGGAAAAATGAATGTGACACCTTGTATATGTAAAATCGTTGGGGCCAGGAAATCCCTGAGGCATGTGACAGTTCTGGGTCTGGTACATTTTGTTAATCAAAATTAGAATTATGGTAGGGGCCCCCAGTGTGAAATTACCTTATGCACAGGGAACTACAGTATATACATGGAGGGAGAAAATGAAATATATTCCGACATTCTATTTCCAGTAAGTACACTGTCTATCACAAGGCAGCATATGACCTTGTGATGTACCTCTCCAACAGGGCTGGGAGGACAGGGAGAGAAGCTGAGTGTGTCGGCTTCTCCTCCATCTGTGTTGTACATAAGAAAATAAGGTTACAGGCAGTGGGCTCTCACTATCTCCTGTTACAATAAAGAGTTGGATTGACACAGTCACATGCTCATAGCCATTGAAAAGCGAGGCTGAAAGCAAAAGGGCCTGTTCTGTCTGATAGGCACAGAGAAACCTGATTCCATTTCCACGTTGATAGCTCTGAGAATATGTCATCTACTTAGGACAAATGAGGGGATGAGACAGTCCATGTTAGATATTCTGGGCAACCTAATGAGGAGGGAAAGAGGCAGAGGAGGAATTCAGGCTGCTCATTTTCTAGCCAGTAACAGCCGGTGCAAGGTTACTACTGTTCACCAAAGGAAAGAAAATAAATCTACCCTTTCTGTCAGCCAGGAGACATTCTCCATATTCGATGAAGAGCTGAAACACATTCCCTTGGGAAATTAAACCAGCCATTTTGGTGAATCTCCAGAAGAACATGCAATTAAAATTACATTTTTTAAAAATGACGTTTCCATCCCCATGCTGGGTAGCTAGCAGCTGGAGGGGGAAAAAAAGAACACTAAAGGTAGACCCGTTCTCCTTCACAAATCATTTGCTAACAGCAGAATCACATCCTGTGGTCTGAAGAAAATACAATATATTGCTTTTCACACATTTTTGACTTTCCGTTTCAAAAATAATGAACGTGATAAAATAGCCAAGTTAGATTGAGAGCTTTTATTTTCCCAAGGAAAAAAAGATGCATCCAAAGTAGCCTAGACATAAAGAAACCAATATTTCCAGACAGTCTCCTAAGATTCATAATTCTGAACACCTTCAAATGAACGGTAATTACAATGAGCAAACTCATTCATGTAACCTTTCTATCTGCAGTTAAAACACAAAAGCGCACTAAAATATAAATATTATTAAAATCTCCCAACTGTGGATAGCTGACATGATGAAAATATGTTGTGAATAGTAGTATTAGTATTAGGGAGGGAAGAGTAGGAAATAAGTAATTATATAGTACTATTATATGTCACACTCTGAGCTAAATACTTTACAAATTTTATCTCATTTGATAGGAGAAAGACAAAGAGTAGTGAAGCAGTACAAGCAATAGTAATAATAATTCCCTCAAAGTCCAGCCATCATCCATGTTCTGAGTAAAGTAGAATAGGATGGAAGAGCAGCAATGGTCATGGGAAAATAAAAGAATGCCAGCCAGGTGATGTGCACTGGGACACTGGGTTCTCTATGTTCTCAGACCATTACTATAGCATAGTAGCTAAGCATTCAGTAAGTTAAAACTTACTGATTTTACCTAACCAGGTGGACTCAGGGAATGACTTATCGATTGGGTTGACACACCAATCATTGAGATATTCTTGGTCTGGTGAATCTAAGAAATAAATGGAGCAACCAAGGGCTACAGGTTGGCCCTATTCAGAATGGTCCTTATGATCAACTTGATAGAAAGACAGAAGTGCAAAAGCATACTTTCATGGTCTGGGACTACGAGCTCAAAAAATAAAATCGAAAACAAAAAATGGAATGTCAGAATTCATCTAATAGAAAGGTTTTGTCTCAGATACCTTTGATGACTAAAGTGAATAAACACCAAGTGAGTGTGAAATGTCCTAAAGAGATGATTATTTGCATTAGGCACCATTACTGTATCATTAGAAAATTAGAACTCATAGGCAAATGCTTCCTACTGCTTTTTTTTAAACAATATTCCTGGTTCCAACTTATACAGAAATGTACTTTAGACCAATATAGAACAATAAGTGCAGTGTGCTATCCTTTAAGCAAACATTACATTATCTGACACCAAAATATGATACCAAAATTCACAAGTGAGTCCTCCAATTATAGGTCAATTATATTTATGTACTTTGCATAAGGCATTTGACAGTTTTTTTTCCACTCAAAATGTCTATAACTGCTTATGAGAAAACAACATATTGACTCAGGACAAAAAATATGTGCTAAATGTCCTAGGATCTTAAAGAATAATTTATTACCACTTTGGTGACTTTTGAAAAAGCATCTAAATGAAGCATAACATTTATACTGTATTTATATTGCAAAATCTTTGACTCAGTTCTACACTCACGCCATATTTATATGCTGCAAATATATAAAATAGATTCAAAAAAAGTAAAAATATCAGAGTACATGATGTCCACATGGAAAACTGATATTTATTTAAACATGCCAACAATATTCTCATTTCAAAACAATGGCTATAAAATGGAGTAACTTCTGGGGAGACAGTTTAAGCCTCTTCCTCCTATGATTCTGCTAAATCTTTAATCTATTATCATCTCACATGAATAAACTTAAGTTTGGCTTTCAAAAATCAAAGAGGAAGTTATAACAAAATACTAAATTAGTCATCTGCTTTAAATGTATATCAACATATGCTCATCATGAAAGCACATTAAACAATGGTTTCATTCTCCAATGAAATCTAAATATCCTTTAGATTCAATAAATGTAAAAACTTCAATGTGAGTCAAGAAATAATAGAAACTAAAGGAATTAAAAATGAATTTAGAGGTCAAAATGAAGGAATGAGGAAGTCAATTATTGTAAATAGTTGAGTCTGCTCTAAGCAAGAGACATTTAATATAAGGTCATCAAATATCAAGAGATTGATTGGCATATAAAAGCCAAAATGTAACAGGAAGGCTGTTTGATTAATGAAATTTGGTTTCAATTTGCTCCTACAAAATGACATGTTCACACCAACAAAACTAAAAAGTATATTTAATAAAGTGATTATAAAAACAGGTAAAAATAAATCAGTTTTATAGCAAAAGTAACCAATAAGTCCTAATATGATAAAAAGAAGAGCAAAGCCTACATAAATATAAATATTTAGAGAAAACATCACTGATTTGGGAGAGCACCAACATCTATATCAGCAGTGACAGGGGAGTTCAGGGGTACAGCCTCCAGAGTCCAGATCAGGAGGGTCCCAGGCAGAGCCTCCTCTGCATGGGTAAGACTCCTATTAGGCTAAGGTCTAATTAGATTTTATACAGCTTGAGAACAAAGAAGGCTTCTTGCCAATTTTTGTAGAATAAATCCAAATTTTCCAGGTTGTCCAAGGAGGGAGCCACCCTGTTGGGAGCCATTGTGTATAGGAATACTGTTACCTGGTGCCTTTGTGCATCAGAACCTGTTTTGCTAAGTGCCACAGGAGAGGGAGTGGATTAGAGACTGGAAAGGTATTTAGGCACTGGTATTTTGATGAATAAACAGAACACTTAGACATCTTGAGGGAGAAATTTGTTTCCTTTGTCTTCCTTGTCTCCCACCCCTCCAATGCTCACCTAGGAAAGATAAGGGAGTCTAGAACTGGGACTCAAAAAATTTTTTTGTTTTTTAAAATCAGCCTTTTCTTTAAATCATGAACTAAGTTGTGATATATGATTGTGATGGAATATTATTGTGCTTCTTGTTGTGTTTTTGTCCTTTGTTCTCAAAGAGGACCAATAACCTCAAGAGGGTGATATCTTGAGTTGGACGGGAGTTGGACATGAGTCATCAACCTCACTACCTTCTCCATGGTCATTAATGTTTAGTGACCCATTAGACACAGATCCAGATGACTAGTAATGCCCTCAGTGGCAATGGGAGACCATGGCCTTTTAATGTTCAGATCTTTCACAGATCTCAGTTTATTTGAGGGAACACCCATTTGATAATTAAAAGTTAGGTAAGAACTGAGACAAAAATGACAAGTAAATAATTTCAGAAAAACCTGGAAAAATTTACATGAATTGATGCAAAGTCGAGTAGAACCAAAAGAATGTTTGTACAACAAGATTATATGATGAAGAACTATGAATGTTTTAGCTATTCTCAGCAATACAAGACAATCTGAAGGGATTAATACCACCTACTTCCAGAGAAATAAATGATATTGTTTGAATACAGACTGGAACATACTATTTTCACTTTCATTCTTTGATTGAAGTCTTCCTATACAAAATGACTAATATGGAAATGATTTGCAAGATTGCAAAAACTATGGAGCGGCTAGGTGGCAGCGCAGTGGATAAAGCACCGGCCTTGGAGTCAGGAGTACCTGGGTTCAAATCCGGTCTCAGACAGTTAATAATTATGTAGCTGTGTGGCCTTGGGCAAGCCACTTAACCCCATTTGCCTTGCAAAAAAAAACTAAAACAAAAAGATTGCACAAACTATATCTAATTGCTTATCATCTCAGGATAAATGTTAAAAATTGTTTCAACACATGATTAGAGAAAAATAAAATATTATATTTCTTTAAATGAACTGAAGGGAAGAAGAGATTAAAATGAAAAAGTAATTAGTGAACTCACCTAAAACCATTCTCACATCTCCCATAATACCAGCAATGAGAAAACACTGGCTGATTCAAAGACACAAAACAGAATTACAATAAAACTTATTCCCAAACTCCACACTTCCTCCATCTTTTCAGAGTTTTAAAGACCCTGACTCAAAGTGGTGGAAATTTGTCCAGGTCCTAACCAGGAACCAGCATAGGCACAGATATTCAAGAACAAAAACCTACCCAGAGCCCAAAAAAACCAACATAATCCACAGAGTAAGTTGTTGAATTGCTGGTGCTAATTCAAAGAATTAGAAGGATAAGGAAAGAATGTAAGGATAAAACAAAGAATGGGCAAGAAGTAGAGAGAGGGAAGGAAACTATACAGCCTTTCTAAAATTCTGAGAGAAATACTACATTTCCAAAAGGGAATATATGGAAACTGGGGTAAAGATCTAGGTTGATGAACTGTGAATAACCTAAAATGCAAAGGAGCGGAAACCATTTTCATATGTAAATCCCCAAGGGAACCACAATCAAAGGGAAGGGAGTCAAAAAGTGAACAACAGGGGAAAGTATAGCAGGGGGAGGTGAAATTACTAGAGATTTTGAGAAAAAAGAAAAAACTCATACATCTTGAACTTTAAGCAGATAAATCAAGAAGAAAAAAGTAACAACAAAAGGAAATAAGTACTCCAAGTGCAGTTTAAAAAAAAAAGGAAAGAAGTTCACACATCAGTGAATAAATACTAAAAGACAAAGGAAAATGACTCATTACTTGATCAGACAGCAGAACCTTAGAACACATGGAACCAAAACACAAATGTTCCTGAGTGATTCAAAAGAGAAATAATAATTATGAGAACAGAATTTATAGCCTGCACAGCAAAAAATAGGCAGAATGGAAAAAATTGGAATTCACAATGTCAAGACTTACCAATGAAACAAAAGAGAGAAAAAGAAAATATACTAAAGTTGATGACAATCTGAAATAAAAGAAGCAAATAAATCAATAACATGAAAAAGACTAAAAAGGTGGGAAAAGGAAGTAGGCTTTACTTTGGTCATGGAAGGGGGGTCCTATGTTCTGATGGGTAAATACAGTCTATGAAGAGAAATTGAGACCTTATACTATGTGTAACCTAGAGGGTTTGGTGCTTGAAAAGGCATTGGAAGATGGAAATCTTGGGGACAACTGGTACTAAGGGGAGTGGGAAAACATGGACTAAGAGAAGAGATATTTAGTTATATGTGGAAATATAGGATAAAAGGGAGCATATAGATCAAGGGTAGGTTGTATAATCAAGTACAAGTTGGAGGGAAGGATCCAACCATAAGACAATGTCCTCTCTAATAGCCGCGATAATTGGCATTGTTATGAATATGAAGTACAATTTAAAAAAAAAGAAATCCATAGTATAAGCTCCTTTAAGCAGTAGCAGATGCCTAGAGAGGAGAGTCAAGAACAGAAATGTTAGGTTTGATTCCACAAGGAATACAGAGAAAAAAATGAGACCAGATAATTATAGGAGTCATCAATTAGATACATGGGAATTGAGTAGACAGTAAGAGAGATAATGAAGAGAATAAGAGAAATCCCTTTAGAAAGGGGATAAAAGAATGAAATTCTAAAAACTGATGAACAGGAATTATGAAGGGAATGAGAGGAAGGGGAAAATCTACTTGAATAACTGAAAGGGACAAAAAAGAAGTAAGAAAAGAATTTTTAACCAGAGGAAAAGGAATTAATAAATAAATAAAATCTCAAAGGGAAAGAAAAGAAGGGATTAGAGGTGAGGAAAAAAAGAACCAGTGGGAAAATGATCAACTATTTAAAAAGTTAAAGTAAAATAAGTAAATGAAAATAAGACTTTTTATAACAAAAAGGGAGAGGAGGAAATAATTTGGAAAAAATGAAAGACAGAAAGAGGAAAATAAAAACCTCATGTTTTCAAATTGATTACACTACAACAAAATGAAAAAGTGCCAAATTGGTTAAGAAAACAAAACTGTACAATCTGTTCATTAAGAAATATATTTTAAATGTTTTATTAATATTAAATTTAAATTCAAAAGGAGAAATGCAAGAAATTTCTATGTATATAAGAAGTTAAGAAAGGATTCAAAACAAACCTTAAATTTTCATTTCAGAATAATTTTTTAGGGTTTTTTTTTTTGCAAGGCAAATGGGGTTAAGTGGCTTGCCCAAGACCACACAACTAGGCAATCATTAAGTGTCTGAGGCCAGATTTGAACTCAGGTACTCCTGACTCCAGGGCCGGTGAGCTATCCATTGTGCCACCTAGCCACCCTTAGAATAGTTTTTCTAAAGCTATATAATAATACTACACATTATTTTCAAAACTAACCAGATTTTTTTGTGCTTCCTTCTAAGTTTTCTTTTTTCCCTGTTGTGTACTTTTTTCTCTCTTCCCCCATCCTAGAAAAGGCTGCAATTAAACTTGAATATACATATATATATATATACATATTCATATATAAATATATACATATGACTATACAGATTCCTATTTGTCAGTTCTTTCTCTAGAGGTGGATAGCATCTTCCTCTATAGCTCAAAATCTTTCCATTTTTCTAAAATCAGAAGTATTCCTTCATGACCATTTATCATAATTTTTTAGCCATTCCTTAATTGAAAGGCATCTATCATTTTAGCCAATCTTATAAGTATAAGATGAAATCTTAATTTTTTAGTTTATATTTCTCTAATCAATTATTTAGAGTATTTTTCATATATCTATATATTTTTATTTCTTCATCAAAAAAAGCTTCCTGTTCATAGCCTTTGACCATTTATCAATTGGGAAATGACTCATATTCTTATAAATTTGGCAGGCACAATGAAACGAATGGTACAGTGAATAGAGAGCAGTAAAACCTGGATTCAGGAGGACCTGAATTCAAATGCTATGACAAACAATGGACACTTACTAGGCCCTAGGCAAGTCACTTAACCCTAATTTCCCAAAGGAAGGAAGGAAGGCAGGAAGGCAGGAAGGAAGGAAGTAATAAGTAAGCAAATAAGTACACAGTAAGTAAAGAAATAAATTTGACCAAGTTCTTTATATTTTTGGGAAGCAAGATCTTTATCTGTAAAAGTGGCTACAAAAAATTTCCCCCAAGAAACAATGTACACAGTAACTATGACAATGTGAATTGAAAGAACAACCAATCACACACCAAAAAATTTCAAAGTAAAATTTAAAGATCAAGCAGGATTTAAATGAATGGTTATAAGTACACAACTCTCTAACTAACCTTTCCCTTGATGGAGGTGAGAAGTACACAGGTGTTAAATATTGCACATATTTTTCAATGAATTGATCAATTAAACTATTTTTTCCTCTCCAAAAATACTATCTGCTATAGATGACCTTTGGGGAAGAAGATGAATATTTGAGATAGCTATTGTGATATAAGAAACAAAAATATTTCTAAAAAATGTATTCAATTTAAAAAAAAAGCTTGACTGAACCTAGATTGTTAAGGATTTCAAAAGCCAAAAAAAAAAAAAGTCTGTATTTTACCCTAAAATCTTTGGAGAATCACTGAAGTTTCTTTGGTAGAGAGCTAGTATGGTCAGACCTACACTTTAGAAATGTTAACCTGGATTACAATTCTGACTGTAACTCACTACCAGCATAAGCTTGGGCAAGTCATATGCTTCTTGACTTCTTATTGCCCAAATTTAAAGGAAATAGGTTGGACTGATTTCCAAAATCCCTTCTAACTTTAAGCCTAAGATATAATGCTCTCCAGTGTCAATTCAATTTTCCTGTTAGATTTTCTTACAAATTTAATAATCTTTTGGTTGACTTTTTTTAAATTAGTTCATTCTGACTCTGATACTATGTATTTGCACAATTGCTATAATTAAGTCTAATTATATAATTAGCATAACATGTGTGATCATGCAATTAGAATGTGCAATTATGATGTGCAATTAGATAATTACAATGTGTAATGGCATTAGGGTGTAAATAGCCTAAAATGTCATGGAAAAAAATCTTTGTTTTTTAAGAGGTGATTTTTGAATGTTAATATTTCAAATTTTATTTTTTCAGAAGATCAAATTTGGCAGTAAACATTATAAATAAACTGCTATAAATTTGACTGTAAAATTAAATATTCAGATATTTCTTTACCCCTATTTCAAGCTGGTATTCCATTGTTTCCCTTACAGAAGCCTTCAAAAAATGTCCATGCAACATATTTTGCCGTGAATAATATGTGAAAGATCAAAGTGAAAAATAAAAATATTGAAAATAACTGAAGTTCAAACAAGTTTGACCTTCTATTTAATCTAGAATGTCAGTGTTCTGGCCAGGGCTCTCTTTTCTTCTTTCTCTATTTCTTCTCTCTCCCTTATACTTCACTTGGTGATCTCATCAAGTCCATGGACTTAATTATCATCTTTATGCTGATGATTCTCAGGTTTAACTGTCCTGCACCAATATCTCTACTGACCTCTAATCTCACATATCCAAATATCTTTCACACATCTATAATTGATGTCCAACGGATATCTAAAAAAGTAAATATATTCAAATCAGAACTTCCTCCTACCATCATACCTTACTTATTGTAGAAGACAACACCTTCCTCTCAATCCCTTATGCTGCAATTAATAATCATCCTTGTTTCCTCTTTATTTCTCTCAATCCCATATCCAATCTGATACTCTCATTCTGACCTCTGGAGCATCTCTCAAGTACACCCCTTTCTCCTCTAACATTTCCACCACTCTAGTGCAGGTCCTCATCTTCTCATGCCTTGGTTATTGCATTATTATTGTGTCATTCATTAGTAAAGAGAGCCAATAACATCACATGAGTGATGTCGCCACTTGCATGTGAATTAGATTTCAATGAGGCAGAGCTGTTCAAACTCATCTATACCAATCTCTCCTCCAGACTCATCAGAATCCAAAGGCAAGACAAACATCAAAACAATTAGAGATGATCCCAATTATTGCAATACTTGCTGGTGGCTTTGCCTGCCTTATACATTTCCCCCAGCCAGTATATTCTTCATTCAGTCAATAAAGTGATTTCTCTAAGGTTCAAATCTGATCATGTCACCCTCCCCTACTCAATAAATTCTAGTGAATCCCTGCTACCTCCATGATCAAATACAAAATGCCCTTCTTGGTATTCACAGCCCATCATGACTTACAACACTTACCCAGCCTTCTTAAACTTTAGTTCCCACTACATATTCTTCAATCTGGTAACATTGACCTTCTGGCTATTTCTTGTAAAAGATTCCCCATTTCTCAGCTCTGGGCATTTTCTCTGATTGTCCAATAATGCCTAGAATGTTCTCCCTCCTCAACTACAGCTACAAACTTCCATGATTTTCTTTAAATCCTAACTGAAACACTATATTTTACAGTAAATCTTTTCCTAACCATTCTTAATTCTAGTGCCATCTCTCTGTTGATCATTTAGGGCATGCTTGTTTACATTTGTTTGTATGTCATCTCCCCTATTAGATCATAAATTCCTTGAGATCACCAACTTTTTTGTTATCCCCAGTTCATAGTACAGTGTCTGCCACACAGTAGTTGTTTAATAAATATTGATTTATTTTTTAAGTTATACTACATTGGACAATGGAAAGGGAACAGACTCATGATCTGTCAATAATGTCATATATGCATCATTGGTCAAAGCATTTCACCCTTCTAGGTCTCTGTTTACTCTTTTATAAAATGGAGGTCTAACAAGAGCATCTTTTTTTAAAATTTACACTCCTGTTTCCTTTATTGCTATTACCCACTCTCTGGAGTCTCAATAATTTGCAATATGACCTAAAAGTCACACATATCATCCAAATAGTCAAATCCAATTCCCTCAGTATGCTCTAGACAAAATGTTACTCTTGTAGCTATAATGCTCTTTATGTATGTTCTCTACTCCCTTGGTTTACAAATCACAAAACTAAGGACTTTAGAAGCTATTTCAATTCATAACCCAAAACATATAGTATTTATTTGTTTTTTAAAAAACCACAAATTTGTAGAAAACTCATTTCCCAAAAAACTTATTAAATTGTAAACTCCCTGAGAGCAAGGACTGTCTTTTGCCTTTTTGCATCTTCATTATTTAGCAGATTAACTGGCACATAGCAGTACTTAATATATGTTCATTAATTGATTGTTCTCTCTAAGTAGATGGTGATATTTTCCTGTTGGTCATTCAAATATATGGAGTTTTGTTTCTGACAGATAAATACTATGAGGATCAGAATATGGGCCAAATGAATAAAACAGACCTGACCTTCCTTCCTTACAACCTTCATTTATCTTTTGTTCTGACTCAAGTTAAAGAAGTAACATCGAAGAGTAGACTTTCCTGGACATGGAATGAGGAAGACCTGCATTCAAATCCTGCTTCTATTTATTATGTTACTCAGGGCAAATCATTTACTCTCTATAATCTCAGTTTTCTCATCTGTAAAATTACAAATTTGAAATCAATGGCCTTTAAGACCACTTACAGATCTAAATCTATAAAATTTTGATACTCTGAGCATTCATAGGAAGCCAGATTAAAGTTTGAGAATTTCTAGTCCTAAATCAAATAATTGGCTGATACAAGGTCCTGTGATCTCAGTTCCAGAAATATAGTGAAGAAGAAAAAAGCAATGTCTTAACTTGAGGATTCTACATCTGATTTTTAATCAGGCTGGTATGATCTGGCTATGTCTAAAAAGCTTTGTTGCCATCTTTATCAGGAAAACGTTTCTAATTACTATATAACAGAGTCAAAATGAATGACTAAGAGAGCTGAAAAAAATGAATCTCAAAAGTAGTTGCACCAGGCATTGCCATTCTGAAACCATGCTATATAGTGTAGCGATTGATGTGTCTGTAGGCGGCAAATAAGCCCAATAGAGATTCGGAAGAATGAAGCAACTGAGACATAGCACTCAATAAAAAGAAACAGAGAAATGGTCTCAACCCAAGTATAGTTCCAGGGAAAACCTTGAACCTTGGGTTGATATTCTGTGATTTGTAGTTTAAAAGTGATGTGCTCCTGGGATACATCAGGTTAAGAAACTCTATTTTATATTAAGTCAAAATATACCTCTTTGCAATACATACATTTAGCCCTTAGGTCTTCCTTCAGAAATCAAGCAAAATAATCCATATTGGATTTAAAGTTAAGAAAAACCCAGTTCAAATCTTGCCTGACATGTTTAATGAGTATGTGGCCTTGTTCAAGTCACTTAACTTCTTAGCCTCAGTTGTGAGGATTAAGATGGATAATATTTAGAAAGCCATTTGCAAATTTTTAAATCCCAAATAAATACTAGCTCTTGTAATTAAATATTGCTAGTAATATTTAAATTCTATTTTATTTAATAATTAATGAGATAGCAATAATAACATTCATCTAAATCTCTTCTCCACACTAAATATTCATATTTCCTTTGTTTTCATTTATAATACTTCCTTCACCATCTTATTCTTCTTCAACTTGTCAATGACTTTACCAAAGCATGGTACTGAAAACAGGCAATTTTTTCCTACACATAGTCTGAATAGCATGAAGAATATTAGGACTGTTATCAAAATTAGAACCAATACTAGGTGAAGTAAGTGGAATATTGATGTACCTATTTTATAAACAATAAAACAGGCACAAAGTAAAGTTACTTGTCCAAGGACATAAGATGAATAAGGAAAAAGCCATAATACTAAGTTTTAGATCTTCTGCTGTTCAATTTAGACTTCCTAATGAAGAGGCAAATTCAACTAGTTCCTTTTTTTGTTTATCAAAAAAATAAAATGAATTAAAGTTGAAAACATTGTTTAGCAGTATTAATATATTTTTGTCATAAACATATTAGCTCAGAATCTGACACTACAAGAAAAAAGTTCATAAAAAGATGTAGGCAATCCTGTGCTTTAAAGATATTAAAGAATAAAAAAGTGAAAAAAAATTGTCTATCATAAGAATACCATAAGGATTGTGCATATATAACCTATATCCGATTAATCATTGCCATGGGGAAGGAGGAGGGGAAAGAAAGGAGATAGAAAAATGTGGAACTTAAAATCTTACAAAAAGATGAAATGTTGAAAACTATCTTTGCACATAATTAAAAAAATATTTTAAAAATTTACCATATATTATAGTGAACATTTATTAAAATGCATTGGGTCTACACATACAAAAAGCAAAGACTGTCCCTAACCTCTAGGAGCTTATATTCAAAAATGGGGAGACTACATATATTGAGAAACATTGTGACTGGGGTCACTTTGGACCTATATATTACAGGGATGGTAAGCAAGGCCACAGAGGAGTAGATTAATTGACTAGATCTACAAATAGTATAAATCACAAGAAAAACATATTTACAGCCATTGTCTAGATCATGTTGACCTTTATTAAGAGAAGTGGAAAAAAAAACAAAGAACTATTTTCATTATGTACTTTGTACCAGCATCCCACAACTTCTGCCTGCTATATCCCTTATCTAGTAAAATAAAGTATTTAAGGATACAACTATAAGAGACATCATGTCTTCATTGGCCAAAATCTTTAGTAAATGCTCCAATATAATGCACTAATCAACTTTTCTCAGGAACACTCACAACACAGAATACAAAAAGAGTTGGGAAAAATTGTGAAGGTAGCCAGTTTTGTGAAGGTAGCCAGTTTCATTACCCTGTCCATTAATTTTCATGCTTCCCCTCATGATGACAGACAAATTCTTTCATTTGAATACCGTTTAGAAGCCTCAAACTGCTTTTTGTAGTGGCAAAGAATTGAAAATTGAGGGGATGTCCATCAATTGGGGAATGACTAAACAAGTTAAGGTACATGAATACTATGGAATGCTATTGTTCTATAAGAAACCATAAATGGTAAGACTCTAGAGAAGCATGGAATGACTTACAGAATCTGATGATGAGCAAAGGGGAGTAGAGCCAAGAAAACAATGTACATCAACAACATTGTGAGATGGTCAACCTAAATGGAAGTAGCTCCTCACAGCAGTTCAGAGATCTAGGATAACCATATTAGACAGGCTATAGACAATGTTATCCCCATCCAGAGAAAGAAAAACAAAACAAAAAAGGAAAACTAATCCTTCAGAATTAATGAACACTTTATAAAAAAAATATCTCTTACATATCTCTTTCCCTTAATCCTAATTCCTTATACCGAAAATTACTAATCTATAAACATGTTTATCAAAGTATGTAAGTACAATGCTAAGCTGACTGTTCACGGCTGAGGGGAGGGGGATGGGAAGGGAAGGTGGAAGGAAATTTTGTAACTTAAAAATATAATGTGCATGTGGATGAAAATAAAGAAATTTTTTAAAAAAGAAACATCAAGCTGAGCTTCTATTGGCAGTTTTTTGGCAGTTTTTGGCAGAAAGAAGCTGTTGACTCCTTAAGGGGAAGGGGCAACAGGTGCTGTCTTTGTGTTCCATACATGAATTGTCCTCTTGATTGTGGTTTCTGATTCAATTCAATACAATACCACAGGTATGTATTAAACATCTATTATACACAAAGCACTGCATAGTGTTAGTGATTCAAAGACAATAATTAAAGTCCCTAACCTCAAAAAAATACAGTGTGTGTGTGTGTGTGTGTGTGTGTGTGTGTGTGTGTGTTTAAGTAAAGGTAAGATTAATATTCTAGGTACGAAAGATTGAAATTGTCCAAAAAAATGTCACATCAACTATCTCTACACAGTGTCAAAATGACTATTGCATTGAATCAATTCAAATATCTACCAAATGTACAAATGGAAGCAAATAATAATCTAGGACTTAATTCCTATTTCAATGCTTCTCATTGTAGTATAGAAGTAGACTTTGGTTCTCAAGGACTATACAAATTAAGTATCTCTAAGTTTTACCCCTCTAATTCTACTTCATTGGAAAGACTTCAAACTGAACTGGTCTAATTTTTGTATCATCTGTGAGCCACCATTATGATACATAATTGACTGCAAAAACTCTTGAGAAAAAGAAAAATAGCAATTTGCCCTTAATCCAATGTGATTCCCTTCCAAATGTAACATCACCTCTGGGCAACCAAAAACAAAATACAAAAAAAAGCATGAGTTTGGTGTCCAATGGGGCAACTGCTATCTCAGGGTTCTAGGTACTTCAAGGTTAACCCAGTGGGTGGTTTGTTCTAAACACACCAGTTTACAATTCCCACCTTGAGCTGCCCCTTAACAATCAAGTAGTAAAATTAATTCACTGTTAGCAAAGTAAATCATCTAAGATGGAATGGTAAAAATTTGATACACACATTCCCCACCCTGCCCCAATCCTGGGTTATATTCTACCTCACAGAGGCCATGGTAACAGTTGGCTCAGGGTAATGAGGCAAAACTGTGAAATATGCCTGTGGTAAAGTTTAACACAACTCCTGATACTAGAAGTCTTTCTCCCTTCATAGTTGTTTGTCTTCATTCTGGAAGAGGACTATGATATCGGGAGGTGATCCAAGTGAATTGGATTTAAGTGAAGGAGAATTGTGCAGTCACCAGTCTCATTTTCTCCTTCAAATTCATCTGTGGCCAGATATGGATCAGGATGACTCCAGAAGACCTTGGATGCAGTGGGAGACCTTGACCTTTTTAAGCTAGGTCTCTTTTTTTTCCAACCTACAATTTTAATGTAACAGAGAAACCAGAAGTATAAGGACCCACATGATTACACTGTAGGGTGATCTTTCAAAAGCTAAAGTTTGAACTAAGCTAGCAGAGAGCTTACAATCACAACTCAAAGAAAGTATTCATCTCCCAGGACTGACTGTACCTTATAGATCTGCACTGAGACAGGCTCTTTATTGCACAATCACACTGATGTTATCTAGTGGAGTAGTGGCAAAAAGAGGGATGATGAAAAGCTTCATCATACTGCCGATATTAAAGTGCAATCATTTACTGAATTCTCCTCCTCCAGCTTTTGCTGAGAATGGGGAGGAAAGAACATGCACATTTTACAAATTCTATTTTACTTAATTCTCCAAGTATATGCATCCTGATAGAGAAAGGGTCTGAAGGTTAATTCTAAGCTAAGGTCTTTAACAGCTCAATTTGACTGAGACAACATCCATTCAGTGATTAAGGCTGACTAGGTAAGGAAAAAAATCGGAGAAGGATTTCTGGTCAAAACAGAAACAATTGCTATTTTGGTCCTTCAGAAAGGCTTTATTCAGTTCACTACTAAGGCTAGATCAGATTCTGGATGGGTCAATCAATTAATTGCTGGGCTGCTTTAACTACTAGGATCTGTTCTTTCTTGAGGTCAAAGAGCTCACATCTCTGAACCGAGAGGATTCATGGTCCCTGAAACTACCTCTTTCCAGGAGTGACTAATCAAATCTGCAACTAATTTGGTTTTTTTTTTGTAGACACAAATCCAAAAGGCATGACTAATTCCCTCTCTCCCTCCTCCCCCTCCCCCTCCACCAATGACTGATTCACTCAACAAATCACCAGATATTTCCTGTACAGTGTAAATTAATTTTATTGATGGCACTCAGTAGTAAATGCAAGATCCTTGTCCAATAATCAACAGGTAGATTGAAAAACAATTTGGAACCATAACAAAAAATTCATTAAATTGTATGTAACTTTTGACCCAATGATACTATAATTAGGCATATATCTCAAAGAAGTTTAAGGATAGCAGGAAAGTATTTAAATGTACAAAAATAGTTACAATAATACTAAAAATGAAGTAAATATTTGTCATTTAAGAAATAATTGAACAAATACTGGAATAAATACAACTCAATTTTATCATGCCAAAAAAATGAGGAATATGATGGCTTCAGAGAAATATAAAAAGGGTTATAAACTGACCCAGAGTTACAGGAGCAGAATCAGGAAAACAATTTCTATAATGTGAGAGGAGAAAAAAACTGAGAGACTTCAGAACTTTGTCTAAAGTATCAACCAATAATTGCTTCAAAAGACTAATGATAATCTGTATGTTTTACCTCTTGGTTGTTAGGTGATAGAGAAGTATATAGAACCAAAGATGTAATCATGATGATATCCAATGTTTAATTTGAAGATGAAGACATACAAACGTATGTATGTATGTATGTATGTATGTATGTATATATATATACACACATATATGTATATATAATGCATATGCATTTCTTATATTAGAAGGCTTTTACTTAGGGAAAATGAAGAATTTAGATGTTGGACAGTGATAGATGTAAAGAAGTATCAATAAAGTATTTTTTTTTAAACATTCATTTTTTTTATTCTGAGTCAGATTTTCTTTCTCCCTCTGCGTCCTTCCCCACCATTGACAAGGTCAAAAATAATACCCATTATAGTTGTGATAGCATGTAAAACATATTTCTATATTGCCCATGTTGCCAAAAACAAAGAAAAAGGAAAATATATGCTTCAATCTGCACTTAGAGTCAATCAGTTCTTCCTCTGTAGTGGATAGCTGTTTTTTTTTCAATCATGAGTCTTTTGTAATTGTTATGATCATTACATTGATCAGAGTAGTTACTTTGCAATGTTTCTGTTACTATGTACAATGTTCTGGTTCTGCTCACTTCACTTTTCATCCATTTATATAAAATTTCCCAGGTTTTTCCAAAACCATACATGCGGCATCTTTTCTTATGATATAATAGCATCACATTAATATGCCACAATATGTTTAGCCAGTCCCCAACTGCTGGAAATTCTCTCAATTTCCATCTTTTGCCACCATGAAAAATACTTCCATAAATATTTTTGTATTACATAAATCCATTTTGTTTTTCATTGATCTCTTTAAGATATAGACCTAGTAGTAGTGTTTCTGGTTCAAAGAGTATCCACAGTTTATAACCCTGTGGACATAGCTCCAAATTGTTCTCAGGAATGGTTGAAACAGTTCACAACAATACTAACATTGAATTAGTGTCTTTTTTCCCCTAGGTCCACTCCAGAATTTGTCATTTTCCTTTTCTATCATGTAAGACTAATAGTGTGAGATGGTATTTCAGAGTTTTTTTTAGTTTGCCCTTCTCTAATTATTAATGGTTTAGAGCATTTTATATGATTATTAATAGTTTTCATTTCTTCTAAAAACTGTCTTTTCAAATCCTTTGACCATTTAGCAATTGTGGAATGACATTTTTATACATTTGGATTTTAGTTCTATATATTTTTGAGAAATGAGATCTTTATTAGAACTTACTACAAAATCTTTTCCAGTTTCCTGCTTTCCTTCTCATTTCAGCTTCATTGGTTTTGTTCATTCAAAAGCTTTTAAATTTCATGTAATCAAAATTATCTGTTTTGCTACTGATGACTCTATCTCATTTTGTCATAAACTATTCCCTTATCTATAGAACTGTCAAATATATTTTTCTGCTCTATTAATTTAGTTTTGATATGCACCTTTCTGTCCAACTCTTGTGCCCATTTTAACCTCATCTTTTGACCCGATATCTGGTGTGAATGCTGTTCTATGCCTACTTTCTGCCAAATTGCAATCTAGTTTTCAAAGTAGTTTTTGTCAAATGAGTTCTTGACCCCAAAGCTTTCATTTTAGAATTTACCAAACACTATATATTACTACTGTGTTCTACTACTGTGTATCATGCACTCTATTTCTTAGCAGTACCAGATGTTTTGATGATTACTGCTTTGTAATATAATTTGAAACTTGGTACAGCTAGGTTCGCTTCCTTCACATTTTGCCATTTAATGCTTTGATATTCTTGACCTTTTGTTCTTCCAGATGAATTTTGTTATCATTTTTCTCATTCTATAAAACAGTAATTCAGCAGATTGATTAGTAAGGCATTAAATAAGGGAATTTGTAGGATGTAGACTCACTCTACCCATGAGCAATGACTATTTCTCCAGTTGTTTAGATCTTTATTTGCTTGAAAAAATGTTTTGTAATTGTATTTATATAGTTCCGGGGGGTGCCTTGGCAGATAGCCTCTCAAGTATTTTATACCATCTGCAGTTATTTTGAATGTCAATAAAATATTTTAAAATCTTTGGCTTAGTAGTTTTGAAAAAGATGTAATTTCTGTAAATATTTTTCTGTTTCTCTAAAAACCAAAAAGTAGTAGGATAATCAATATTCCTATAAGATATGCATGTGGAATTATTTTTTAACTAAATAATTGCAAAGCATATTTAATTACCTTCATTAATATATAATATTAAGTTTCTAATAAATCATTTTAGAGTAGAATTATTCCATCATAATTATATACCACATGTTCAGCCAGTCACCAATATATTCTGAATACAGACTGAAACATTTTTCTCTTTCTTTTGTTTGAGTCTCCTTGAACAAATGGCTAATATGAAAATGTTTTACATGACTGCAAACTTAAAATCCATATGAGATTGGTTACTATCTTGGAGAGTGAGGAGGGAGAGAAGAAAGGATAAAGTTTGGAACAAAAAAACTTTTTTAATGTTAAAAATTTTCTTCACAAGTAACTGAGGGAAAAGAAAATATTATTAAAAAATTAATTTGGCTTATTATTACAGGAACCGAATCACTCTAATTTTGACCACTAAACTATAAATAAAACCCCCCCAAAGGGTAGAAAATAGTGGCTCAATGGAAGAATGATTCCAGGTTGGCAAAATTAGTTCTATTCTAATGTCCAAAGGCAAACATTTACATAATTTTATTAGACATGTGTTTATCTTTTGGATTACTTATAATAAGTAGCTGCAAAAAGACCACCATAAATATAATTGAAACTTATTCATCTATGCTACTGAAGATGAAAGAACGGTGAAATTCTTTGAAGGACCAGATAAGGCCCTCCAACTTAAATCAACATGAACTTTAATGCAAAAATGAGACTAAGTAAGAATGGTGAGAAATATAATAGAGTATTGGGGAAAGTTCAAAGATATGTATGTAAACTATACCCCAATTTCATGAATATTTTGTGACATAAAGATCAGTAGGTACTTGGCTATGCAACCACTGAATAACACTACCACCACCCCAAATTAAATTGATTAAAGGCAGAAAATAACTCATTACTGCTATAGAAGTCATTCCAAAATCTATGTACAGTAAGAATACTAGTTTATCAGAACAGAAATCTAAATTAATAGCAAGCTAAAAGGAGGAATGAAAATAAGGCAAAGATATAGTATACCATTGAAACAACTCAATATTTGAAATATTCAAAGAAGTTATTGAGAAGTAAAAAGGTAATAGATGGAAGAAAGCACAGGGAAAGACTATAATAATTTTGTAATAATGTAACTTAATTATAATAACATGCAGACCAAAGAACTAAAAAATCCTTAGAATGAGAACACTTGAATTTCTCATTCATTTGAAAGAAAATAGTACCAAATGGAACACTGGTTCAAAATACTAATTCATTTATAAATTTTTTTTCAGAGAAGAATATTTCAAAAAAAAGTGATAAACAGGTTTTGCTTCAAAAATGGAGGGTAAAACCAATTTTTTAAAATTTGGCTAGTGAGTCAACTAAGCAAAATCATCCCAAAGTGTTTTAAAAATGAAAATTAAAGAACAAAAAGAAAACAAATGGAAAAGAGCTGAAAATAGTATTTATTATGTTTACATTATTAATTATAATACAGTCCCCTCATTTGAATTCTTACTTTCCCAATCTTAGATATACTCAGAGAGGAGGATGAACTGGCACAAAAGAAAATTTTTTAAAACATCAGATTAAACCAACTGTACATGAAGATTTGTGCTTATGGAGTACAAATGGAAAGAAAAGAAGATAGTAAAGGCATAGAAATCTCAGAAATTTTTTTTTACAGAGAAATCTGCTTTCAACCTATTGGCCCACATTCCAATCATTTTTTTGAGAAGTACCTGCATATTTATTGATAACACCCACAATAAGATTATCAGTAATGAGCAGGTAGAATTTCATTTGTTTTATTCCATAATAATAATTTGTTTTATTCCACAATAATAATAGTCCATAATGTTTTATTCCACAACTTTACCACTATACAATTGACAAAAAGATATAGGAAATTTTAGTTTTCTAATGGAGTTTATCAGTCAATTATTATTTTTTAAAAACATTTTATTCATTATAGAAAAATCATACCTTAAAATCTCTTTTGCATTGTGGGGACTTAAAAGTTCTCTTACTATCTATTCATCAAAATCATTCAAGATTTCTTTTTTCTTTTTTTCTTTCCTTCCTTTTTTAATTTAATTTTTTCATCCATATTCACACATATATTTTTAAGTTACAAAATTTCCTTCTATCCTCCTCTCCCACCCCCCTTTCCTCATCAGCAAACAGTCAGGTTAGCATTTTACATACATATTTTTGATTAACATGTTTACATATTAGTCATTTTCGGTAAGAAGAATTAGAATTAAGGAAAGAGATAACATAAGAGAGATTTTTTATAAAGTGTTCATCATATTCTGATATATATATATATATATATATATATATATATATATATAGTATTCATCATATTCTGCTTTGTTTTTCTTCCTCTGGATGTGGAGAACATTTCAAGATTTCTTGAGACATAAAACAAAGAGATAAATGCCTACCAAAAGTGTTTATACAATGATAGAGGATATCCAGTGCCCTGTCCAAGTTGGAAGGGGCTTCCTTTTGAATGGCAGAATTCTCCAGAAGTTTCTGATTGACTCAGAAATTGTCCTGACTGTATCAAATTCCAGTGTATAGAAAATTCTCCTGGAAAACATTCATAACCATTGATATTTGGTAATAATTTGGTAATAATCTATATGGGAAAAATTAATGAATACGTGAGACAAACAATATAAAAGTACTAGGAGCTGAGCCCATGTTAAACAGGAGAGCAAGCTGCATTTTCTTAAGGCTGTTACAAAGCTCTTTTTTTTAACCCAAATTTTTCTTGTTGAGACCCATGCTTTTTAATACCAGTACCCTGAGAGCAGCTAGGTGGTAAAGTAGATAAAGTCCTAGACTTGGAGTCAGGAGGATGAGTTCAGATCCGGCCTCAGATACTTAATACTTATTTACCTGGGTGACCTTGGGCAAGTCACTTAACCCCATTGTCTTGCAAACAAAAAACAAAAAAAATTAAAAACATACCAGTATCCTACAAGTATTATATTATATCTTAAAATACAACAATCTTCAAAGAACTAAAAATGATGATTACACTGAGAGCAGAGGAAAAGCACAAGATGAATAATCCCTTAAGTTTCCATCTAACAAACAAGGAACCTTGAAGAAAACCTAACATAAAGGAAAACATTAGAGAAAAATATAACAGAAAAAGAAGATATGCTAGTAATAGGTAGACAGTCTGAAGGTTCCAATGGTATCATTGCAATGTAAGAAAAAAAAAGTGTTCAATATGTTGAATGGACCTTCTGTCATGAAATTACAAGAGGAAATGGATAAAATGAGAACAGGATGGGACCCCATGGAGGGATTATGATCAGCCTCCTGGGAAGAAACATCCACAAAAAGGTAGTCAGGGATCCATTGGAGCATTTTAATTTAATTAGCCTAATGAATTTCTCAGGTAAAAAGTAAAGAGTTTACTGCTATTTTCACATGCTAATTTTCTAGCTAACTAGTCAAAATGAGGAATTCTGATTACCATTTTAATATATTTTCTTTTCTCTAACCATTGGTGAAAAGGTGACTTAAATGGTTTATAAGCTAGCACAAGTTCTCATTTTTCCCCCTCAATTACATTAACAAAATATTCTGGGAAATTTATATGAGATTTCAAGTTCATAGAAGTCTAATTCTCAGAGGCGTGTTAGCATATTTGGAATCATTCAGACTATATAAAATGCAAGCTGTGCCTATTATAAAGGACAGATAAAGAATTCAACTAAATCTATGTTTTATCTTTGGCATTGTTTCTGCAATTAGAGAAAGAAATGCTTTAAACATTTGTACTCTGCCGGGAATTCCTTCTCTCCACTCCCCACTCCTCCACATCCCCTGCTGTTCTAGAAAACATTCATTTGCCTCAGATTATTCTGGGTCTTAGCCTTCTTTGTGTTTCTTCTTAAAGGTTGCTTCCAATCATTTGTATTAGTCCTTGGGACTAAGCAATGACAGAGGTTTTAGAAATGATATTGTGCTGCGCTGATTACATTAAACTCCTGCACATTGAAGAGTTTTCTGAAAGATATTAATAAACACTGAAAAAAGTTTTCTTTAATCAACCCTACAGGAAAAAATATGAATATTGGAGACAAACACCATAAATGTACAAGAAGCTGGACCCATATTAAACAGTAGGAGAGTAGGCTGTATTGCCTTAAGGATTGTTCTTTTTATGAACTCAAATTTACCAAACTAATAGAGGTTTTAGAGATAAAAATGAATCTCTTAAAATCATTTCCCCAATAAGTAAATATAGGCCTGGAGAAAAAAAAAAAGAAGGAAATTATTTACATAAGGTCAAACAGTTAACAAGTAGCAGAAGCAGAATCCAAGCTCTGCTCTTCTATCTAAAGATACTATGGCATCATAGAAATTATAAATGGTATAATTCCAGTGGGAAGTTACCTAGCCAAATCCATATGATATATATTTTTATATAATAATAAAATCGTAATCAAAGACCACAGATTTTATAGCATTTAAAAATAATCCTATTCCTGGAATCTTTTTTTAAACATAATCCAAATTCATCAGAAAATGGACTATATTTTATCAATAGTCATGCCATGTGATCTGAGCCAGAGTTATGGCAAAAGGGAAACCAGGTCTAGATTTTGATTGATTCATTTTACTGACTAAGGATATGACCCATATTATGAAAATATGAAATACAAGCTACAAATTAGGTGATTGTGTATGGTTTCTCACCTAATTGAAATAAGGAGGGGAAAGGATAGAAGTGTCCAAATAAGAGGATTTGAACAGAAGATAGAAAGAACATAACCAAGTGACCTTGAACAAGTCATTTAACCTCTAGAAATGCTGATATATGCTCACCTGTAAAATGCTGACCAGATGATCTCTAACTTCAGCTTCAACTCCAAATCATTTGATGTTAAGGATAGCCCTAATGTATGAGAATTCTCAGAATGACACAGAAGTCCATAAATAGTGCAAAAAAAATAAAATGCAATTTTATGTTGCCAGAGTTAGTTGAAAGAAGATAAGCAATGAGGAAAGATGGCCCATATAAACAGACAACAAAAAACTACCCAACTTCTTCTATGTCCACCTTCATCAAGAAGAAGCATTCAAAAACAATAAAAAAACTTTTAAAAATTAAAAAAACTAAAATAAAAAAGAGGAAACATTCAGACTGGAAAGGATTGATTTAACATTGGTGAGAGGACATTTAATTCTAAAAGAGGTGAAAAGAGAGTAAAAGAGAAATGAATTTTTTATTTTTTTTCATTTTATTTATTTTATTAATCCCGAACTGTGATTCCTTTGGTATATGTAGGGAACTTTCTATTTTGTTAATGCCTCTTGGAAATTGCAGAGATGACTTTAACAGGGATTAGTTGAATGACTCATATGACATGTCCAAGATAAATACAGCCAAAATGTGTCAGAGGTGAGATCTAAAACCAGATCTTCCCAACTTAGAGAGCCAGCTTACTACATCAAGGTGTGTCTAATAATACATTATTGTGTTTTGTTATTTATAGCAAAATGCATTTCAAAAACTGTTTAAGCATGGAACAAACTGGACTTTTAAGACTTTCCTTTCCCCAAATAACCAAAAGAGCCTTCCCATAAGCTTCCTCCTTGTTTGTAGCTTGAGTATTAATTCAGATGTTGACAAAAATGCTAAAACACTGTGAATGCTTTATAAAAGGGTTCTATATTTGTAGAACTACCCTAGGGAAATAAATGCAATGACCAAGACTTTATTAAGCACTCTTTCCATAGGCACCTCTTTTCTTTGGAGCTTGTTCAGAAGCAAAGCCCAAGATAGTACGAGATAGTTCAGGGGAATTCAAAGAAAAGAGGCAATGTAATGTTAGTACAAACTGCAGGAAAACACAATGTAGGATGATATAAATGAAGGGTTATCTAGCTACTGCTGCTACTGTGTTTGTGCAACACAAAGTATATAAGAGAGATGTGGTAATTATGCTTTTATTGTGATCAATGGAGAAAGCCAATCAAGATAATTGGTGTTCACTTTGACTCTTCCTTTTCCCTCACATTCAATCAAGTCCTGTTGATTCCACAACATCTCCAGACCATCTTATTACTCACTCTCTGCTCCTGAGGCATCCATGTTGCCTGTTTCAATAACCTGCTAACAGATCTCCTCACTTCAAAGGAGTTGTGCCAGTATAGAATTTGACCCCAAAATGGTAAATCATCTTATATATGGTCCTTCACAGTTCATTATAGAGATAATTTTATCTAAGGTTTGGAGTTTCAGGATCCTATGAAAATAGAATTGAGACTAACCTTGTAGCCCTAGAATAGAGAGAGACTAAGTAAAAACCAAGGTAGAAATATAAATTAGGCTGATTGTCCCTTTTCATTCAGATATGATCACTTCTGAGTAATGGACATGAGGAAATGGTAAGAGGAAGGTTAGTTTCTATTCCCAAAAGAAGCCCTGCTGTGGTCATTTTCACTTAGACCCAGAACAAGAGAGCAAAGTAACTCCCCACCTCCAAAATCCTCAGACACTTGGAAAACAAGCACCAATTTATTTCAGTATCACCACAGAGCCTGTTCTCCTTTCTTTCATGCTGCCAGACTGTCCTTAAAGCACATGGAACAAGAAGCACACTGAAAAACATATGAATTTCAGCCTTGACCTCCCCTCACCTGAAAAGATGCTTCCATTAGGGATTAGAGTTAATGGGATGCTAAGAGCCCAGCTGAGTAAGCACTCAGATGACTACCCTGAATGTGGGCACATAAGAGTACATTTTGTTTGTTTTCAGAGTTGGGCAAGCACATATTAATGTCACCAGGTATTATCAGATCATAAGAGCACAGATCTAGAGCTGGAAGAGACAAAAGAAACTCATTATCCTAACTCTCATTTTACAGATGAAGAAACTGACATCCATGACCCAAAGTCACATGGGAAGTAAGCATCAGTCAGTATTTATTAAGCACTTAACACATACCAGGCACTAGGAATACAAAAAAGGGACAAAAATACCATGTTTACCCTCAAGAAGCTCACATTCTAATAACAGGCTAACAACTATGGACACACAGAAAACATACAGTGTGAATAAGAAGTCATCTCACAGGAAAGGAGTTAGCAGTGAAAGGGCCTGGGACAGACTCCTGAAAAAGGGAGAAATTAAGGTGTGTCTTAAAGGATAGCAAAGGTGAGGAGAAGGGGCAATTCAGGAACAGTCAAAATTCTCCATTTAGAGATAAAATTTTGTATTTAAGGAAAGACAAGAGTATCAGTATTATTGGATCATAGAGACTGTAAAGAGGATTACAGTTTTTAAAAATTGTTAAAGTAGGAAGGAACAGGTTGTGAAGGATTTTAAAAGGTGAAAAGAAGATTTTATATTTTATTTTGGAAGTAATTAGGAGCCACCAGAGTTTGAGTAGAGGAATGATAATGGATATTTTTCAACAGATCTAAGGTTTCTAGAGATACTAGAGAAGCAGTAAGGCATAATGGGAAGAACTCTGGATTTAAAGACAAGAAATCCAAGGTTCATATTTTGACTCCAGCTGTATAATGATTTACTTATACAGCTCCATTTCCCTCTTCCATAAAGTGAAGGTGCTATTTCCTCATAGGGTTGTTGTGAGATTTAATTTAAATAAGACAATATGTCAATCACTTTATAAAACTAAAAACCTAGGGAAAATGCTGTTTAGAAATGATAACTGATACCTGAATTTCTCCTTGGACATGAAAATACTCTGAAAGGAAGAACTCTTGTGTTCACAGTAGACTTCGTTGTACCAGAAGTAGCCAATTAAAAACAAAGCTTAATTGTTAAAAAGGGAAAAAGTGTGAAGATCTTGTGGACAGTCCTTAAAGAAAAATAAGCTTGTAGGTTACTATAATCATAGAATTTAGAACTGGAGGGGACCTTAGAGATTATTTAGTCTCACCCCCTCGTTTTACTAGTAAGGTATGAGGATCAGAAAAGGCAAACACCTTATTCCTGATTGCGAAGTTAGTTAAGTAGAAGAATTGGGATTCAGTCCCTCTCGCTCCAGATTTATTGTTCTATTACAGGATTAAATAATCTGTCCTAATCCTGGAAAAGAGAAGGCTGAAAACTGTGTTCAAATATATAAAGGGATGTGCTTTTGAAAAGGCAGTCATGATATATTGAGGATGAGAGAAGGATAGACTAGGAATTATCAAACTTGTCTTAGCCCAGACATCAGTTACAAGTCATCCTCTGGGTGATAATAATACTCTTTCTACCAACTTCATTGAATTATAGTGAAAAAAGTGCTTTACTAAATTCAAAGAATTGAAGTAGATGAAATCTAAGATTCCTTCCAACTTAAATTCATTCTCCATGATACAATTTCCAAAATTGTCTACCAGAAAACTCTTTATTATAGAAAATCAGCCCTGGAATTCACAGGTCACAGGTATCTTCGGTGGCCTCTTCCTCTGAATTATATTTCTCCTAGAACTTCTGTTTCATGAGGGAGCCCAGGAAAACCATGTCTCCTTTCTCTCTGAACAATGCTCAGAACTTCTTATATCATCTTTTATGTTTCGTATTCCCCTCTTAGAATGCAAGCTTTTTGAGGTCAAGAACTATTTTTCTTTCTGTTCGTATTTATGGTCCCAGTATTTAAAATCATTCCTGAAATACAGTAAGAACTTTATAAATGCTTGTTGGTTGACTGAATTCCTAAAAAGTACCATGAAATAGTAGAAAGCATGCAGAACCTGGATTTGGGAGAGTTGAGCTTGAATCCCAGTTCAGATACTTCTTAGCTATTGGACTATGGGCAAGAATGGACATCGTAATATTTGAATCTGGGAAAAGTACTTGAAAGTAAAATATAAATGGAAGGTGAAATTCTACAGTCCTAGAAAAGAATAAAGAAAGGAAGTAAATCTTGAACATTTAACTATGTTGGTTTTCCTCAATGTTGATTTTCAATTACTTGTTATGTGGGGGGCCACATCCAAACTCATAAACCTTACTCTATGACTCCATCAACAAATTTTATTTAGTATTTACTCTCAGGTACTATGCTAAGCAAAAAAGAAAATTAAAAACAGTTCCTGCCTTTAAGGGACTTCAATTCCAAGGGGGAAATCTCATCTTCAAAAATAGGTAGTAATCTGACTCCAATTACTTCTCTTGTTTTGTCTCCCTGTAGGCCTCTTGATACCACTTTGTTCCAACTGAATTGAATGAATTCCTTTGCCTGTGCTGCTCCCCATCCCTGTTATATCCCCTCAACCCCCAATTTCCATCAGGGAAAATCCTCACCATCTTTAAAAAGCACAGTTCAATTGGTAACCTCTTCCATGATACATGTAGCTAAAAATGAACTCTCTCCCTCCATTGCTTCCAAATCCCACTCTCATACAAAGTCACCACAGTTCACTGTGGATTATATTTACTTGTACATGTGGCTTAAGCTTTCCACTATTCCATGCTCCTTGTGGTCATCTGGGATTTATTCATCTCATATTTCCTGAAGGAAACATGCAAAATAGAGATCAAATACTTGCTGAACAAAGAAATGAAGGACTTGGGAGAAATTGTAATAATGAAGTCAGAACTGAATGTCTAGAAATTTTGAAGTTTGGAAAATTCTCACCCCTAAGATGCAGATCTCCTTGCTGTTTCTCCAATAAGACATTCACTACTATCCTAACTCCATGCATTTTCATTGACTATTTCCCCATGTCTGGAATATGGCTCTTACTCAGTTCTACCTTCTGCTTCCTTCATCTTCCTTTAAGTTCCAGCTAAAATTTTATCTTCTATAGGAAGTCTTTCTTGATTCTGCTTAAACCCAGTGCCTTCCTTCTATTGATTATTTCTAATTTATTCTCCATGTATTGGGCTTTCACTTAATGATTTGCATCTTGTCTTCCCTATTAGATTGAACTTGTTCCTATTCTTCCCTGGGACTAGGGAGTCTTTTGCCTTTCTTTGTATCCCCAGTGCTTGCCATAGTACTTAGAACATTGTAGGTACTTGTCTACTGACTGTCCTATCCAGTCCTACTTCCCAACCTGTCCCATTAGCAATCCAAACTCTGAGGATGAAAGGACTTTAATGATATCAGAAGCACCACAATTCTCAGAAGGCCAAAGGAATAACAAAGCACTTTTCTCACAATAGTTCTGTTAAGGTAGTAGAGGTCTACCCTCAGATTTCAAATAACATTTTAAATTGGTATAACATGGAATAAGACTATTCTTTAACCTGCTGTCAGGGACTATAGCTTATCTAAACTTTTTATATTCCCTAGGACCTAGAACAGTGTTCTGCATGGAAAAAATGCTAATTCATGTTTGTTATATTATACTGAATTTACACAGGCTGTAGAACTATGGGTTACAGGTCACCCCCAAAAGATTTATTTCCAGGGCAGTCAGTTACAAACTATGTTCCTTGTCCATGAGGGAATGCTAAAACCTCTGCCATTTTCTCATGGTACACTGGTCAGAAGAGAAACTAGGAAAAGTGTTGATGGCTCATTACATTCCAGCTTCACTGTTGTAGAGGACAGAGAAGTCAAACCCATCTCTTACTGATGTGGGTTCTCTTCATAGCTGCAGGGCATCACATTCCTGCTTCAGTGAATCCATTAGCATGGATACTGTTTCCACCAACACCAATCACAACTTATCTGCATCTTCCCATTAAATTAAGTAAACATGGTTTTAGCCCTTAACTGTATGGAAGGCATCATGCTTTTTCTGAGTAATTTAAGACAAAAACAAAACAGTCCTTATTCTTGAGAAGCTTTCATTTTACTTAAAGCCTTCTTGTTTTCTCTCATTCTTGTCCTTTCCTCACATCCTAGAATGTATCCCATTCCCTGTAGGACTTCCTTCAGTTTAATTATTTTGTGGGTAATAAGATAGAGCCCGGGTTGTCTCTGCTATTCCCCTCTCTTGTTACATGACTGTCCCACATTTCCCCCCCAATCATACATATCCTTGATGATGGCTTTTGAACATTTCTTACTTGTGCATCATCATTGCAGCCTACTTACACCCACAATGTTTGTTTTGTTCACTCTTTGGGTCACCCACAATTGTGATTCTTCTGAGATTGTAGTGTTCCATGACTCACAGCTAGAAGGCATCAATGATAAACAATTTGTGATGAAGGATGGTTTTTATGCCAGAGAGTGGCTTCAGCTTATTGAAAACACTGGTCAATTTCCCAAAGCAATCTGGCCCACTCTGTTCCTCATATTCAATTCTGGACTCAGTTCATTGTCCATCTTGCAGTGCTTGTCCTGGATATATGTACTCATAGTCTAACACAAAATAAATGGGTTAACCCTATTATTGAGGTCTCATTCTGAGAAATGCAGAGTAGAAGAACCTTGAATAACTGGAAGACTTGGGGGGATGGGTGTTATTGGACACCAAAATTTCTAATTTTCTAGTTCTTAGAAAAACACTCTTGTTCAAACTTTCACTATTATTCTACCTTTATACTACCCATTATGTCTTCCTAAAAAAAATTGTCTTCCAAAGCCACCAAGAATTACTGGGGTGGGGAGTAGGAGGTCTTTAAGTCTTTGAACTGTGATCTTGGAGTCAGAAGGGGACAGAGAAATAATCCAGTTCAACCCCTATATATATGAGCAAAAATCCCAATTATAACATAACCATCAAGTGGTCACCTACTTTTCCTTTAGTTGAAGCAAAACTTAAGGGAAACTCAACCTCCTAATGCAGAGCATTGAACTTTAGGAATCTAATTGTGAAGTTTTTCCAGACATCAAGCTCAAAGTTACCTCCCTACACCTTTGACTCACTGTTACAGTTCTGATTCTGGGGGTAAAGCAGAAGTATAAACCATTTTTGATGTGGCCTTCCTTGAAATACTTGAACACAGTTATCATGTATGCTCTCCTCAATTCTCTCCTCCCCAAGTTTCCTCTTTTCTAGGATAAATAAATGCCCCCCCTTCTCAAATGGAATCACCTAGATGCACTTCCCTATTCTGACTGTTATCCTCTTAGTACTATCCATCTAATGAATCTTTCCTAAGATGTAGTCTCTTAATTAAACATACTACTCTAGATTTGTTCTGAGGTACAGTATGACAACACTCTGATATCCTTAGTCTTGGGCTGTCTCTCTTATTTTGGCATAATTAGCTTTCTCACAGATACTATATCAATCAAAATGTATGGAAGTATCTCCCCCTCTCAGATCTCAAACTGATCTTCCCAAAGAATAGATCTGAGTACATTGTAATCACCACTCTATTCAATAAACTTAACTGACTTCTCATCACATCTAGTATCAAATATAAAATCTTTAGGTTTTTAAAGCCTTTCTGAATCTGGCACCTTCCTGACTTTCCACCTTCATACTCCATGTTGTCTTCTCAATTAGATTGTGAGGCCCTTACAAGAATAGTCTTTTGTCTTTCTATCTCTAGTGCTTAGCAGCAATTGCTACATAGTAGGTGCTCAATAAATATTTTATGACTAGACTAATCATATAATGAGCTGGTAATCCCCTAAAATCCTCTAATCGTTTTTAGACAAACTCCTCTTGAGTCCTGCCTTTCATTTGGCACCTTTAAAAATGATTTCTGGAACCCAATTTGTTGCATTCATTTTTATTAAAATTTGTTTTATTAAACCCAATTCAATGTTCCAGCCTACCATCTGAATTTTGATATCATATATTAATTTTCCCTCTAAACTATACTTCAAATTAAAAATTCAATTTATCCTGTCTGGCCCCAGGTGAAAGAATTAGAAGAAATGGGCAAAAGATTACAGAACGTTAGCTGGAAAGTTCTAGGCAAGGAAAAAAGAAAAGAAATGGGGAAGAATAGAAAGAAAAGGAAAAAAGTTCTAGTCCTAAATTTGAAAGTATGACCAATTGAATGCTAAAATCCAATAGCATTCTCTTAATCCTCATTGCTTTTGACCTCTGGACCATTTGATCTCACTGACCATTCCCACCTCACCCCAAGTCCCCTTAGCTCCTCTTTCTCTTGATTTTTTGGGAAATCTGTGGATGGCCTAGATACATCTTAAAATTCTTAAGCCAAAAATGGAAATCCATTCCCTCCAAAGTGTCCAGGACAACACTGTCCTTCCACTCATGTAAGTTCCTAACTTTAGAATTTTCTTTGAATCTTCTCTTGTCCTTAATATTAGTATCTAATGACTTACCCAATCTTATCAGTTCTATCTTTACAACATAGCTCCCATATTTTCCTTCTCCATACACAACATCTAACATACTAGTTTAGGTTTTATTCCCTCTTCTATAGCTTACTGCAAAACTTTCCTAAGTGGTCTCCCTGCCTGTAAACTCCTCTAATCCGATAACCACATATTTATTGATGTTCCTAAAAAACAGTTCTGACTCTGTCACTCTTCTATTCATAAATCTCCATAAATCTTTGCCTTTAGGGAAAAATACAAACTCCAATGTTTTGCTTTAACCCTTCAAAGTCATACTCTGACCTCCAAAGTCAGTCAGCTCAGTGGAACAATGGATTGAATGACTAGCCCTGGAGTCAAGAAGACTTGGATTCAAATCTAATTTTTTTAGACATTTACTAACTGGACAAGTCACTTCTCCTCCATCTGCCTCAACTTCTATAACTGTAAAATTGGGGTGTTAATAATAGCATCCACCCCACAGGATTTTCGTGAGATTCAAATAAAGCAATATTTACAAAATGTCTGGCAAAGTGCTAATACAGAGAAGTACTAAATGCTTCCCTTCCCTCCCAACTCCCAGACTGATTGTACATTCCTCCACCTTTTACATACTACATTCCAAACTGCTCCACTTGCACTCCCCATGTACCACAAGTCATGACCCACCTCCTTTCTTTTGCACAGGCAGTACTGTTTGCCTAAAATACTCTTCTTCCTCAATTCCTCTGCCTCTTGGAACTACAAATTCCCTTTTTAGCACTCTGCTCAACAGCCTATAAGAAGTCTTTTCTTATTCTTCCCCCAACTCCATCATTAGAGCTTCTCTCCCACAAAAGGAGAAAAAAGCAAACAAACTTTGTATTTATGTATTTCACATAAAACTTATGTTCACTTACTTATTACAAATTGCTTCATACTAGTAGAATGAAAACTCTGTGAGGACAGGGACCCCCATTCTCTAGAACTTAGTAGGCCATTGATAATTGCTTGAACTGAACATTAATTAGACTGATGACAGCCAAAACAAACTCCCTTTGTTATCAGAGTAGACACAATCTCATGGGAGTGACTCTCCTATTACATCAGTCAGGATTGTCTGATGAGGACAATTTTTTAGAAAATGTTTTGCCATTTATGACACTAGTAATAAAATGAAAATTAGAGTGAAAAAATGCCTCTTGCCTGGAAAATTTATTGGCAAACATAATTAGGACCTCAAATGCAGTGAAAGCTTTTAAATCATCTCCCCTCATAAATCCAAAGTACTCATTTTATCCTCCATTCCAACCTTTGCTTAAGTCTTCCTGCACATAAACATTTTGTTGTCTATGTGATTCACAGGGAGTGTGCAGAAACTGGAGCGAGATCTGCAAGCTCTACCATCTTAGGCAGATGGCTTGCTTTCTGTAAAGAGCTTGACCTTAGTGAGAGAACTCACATATGACTGTGGGAAGAAGTTTGTTTCTCTGTCCTTAAGTGACTGTGGCCTTGAAGGAACAATGACTTCCACTTAGCGCTTTTCAACTACAAAGTAATTTAAGTAACAACTGGTTTTTAGACAGTGCTTTAAAGTTTGTAAAGCATTTTATGTATGTGGTTTCCAATGAGCCTCACAACCACTCCAAGAGACAGGTGCTTATGGGAATTATTATCCCAATTTTATAGAGAAGAGAACTGAAGTTCAGAAAGGTTGAGCAGCTTGTTCAGTCATAAAATTCAAGTTATTTCAGCAAATGTGTATGCTCCTAGGTCCCTAAAGACAAAAACTATACTGTAACTACTGTTAAGCTTATATATTGAGGGTCTATGAGTTGTGCACATACTAGATAGATAGATACACATATAAGTATATACAAATATATGTATAGAGGTTTAGTTTCTCCCATGCCAATTTTATAGGTATTGCTATTGAGTGGACATAGATTTAGCTATATGTATATACAAACACAAAATATATATGTACGTACACAAAAAATGAGATGAGAAGACTAACAAGGAGAATGAGGAAAGGTCTCATGAGGTAGAACTTGCATGCATTCTAGGATAGCTAGGGATTCCAAGAGGCTGAGGTGAGTTTGGAAAGTATCCTATGCAAATTAGACAATCTGTAGAGAATCTTGAGAATGGGACATAGTATGTTATATACGGTAGAAAGCAAATGGTCCAGTTTGTCTAGAAGGTAGAATTCATGAAGAGAATCCATGTGAACAGAAAGTAGCCTTGAGTTAGATTGTGAAGGGATTTAAGTGCTAATCAAACACGCACAAAAAATAATCAAATTATTGTTTGTTGTTGTTTTTTAGTCATTTCAGTCCTTCTTATAACTCCATTTAGTGGTTTTCTTGGAAAAGCTATTAGAGTGGTTCACAATTACCTTCTCCAGCTCATTTTTATAGATGAGGAAACTAAAGCAAACAGAATTGTGACTTGCTCAGGATCATATAGTAAGTAAGTTTCTGAAGATCAGACTTGAACTCAAGAATATGAGTCTTCCTGATTACTAGAGCAATGCTCTATGTACTGTCCCATCTATATGCCCTTCCTTTGTATTTTATACAAAAGGCAATAAGAAGTCATAGAAGTTTTTTGAGCAGGAGTGATATGACCAATCCTGTCCTTTTGACCTATCAATATAGCAACTGTGGAGAAGGTATATTGGTCTTCCTAATACCAAAGTGTGGCAAGCTTTCTTCTATACCAAATTAATTTCCCCCCTCCAACAAGCTCTAAGACAATGTAATTCTGTTAGACAGGTCCTCACTTTACAGATTGGAAAAACCACATCTTAGGAAAGTGAAATGTCTTGTCTGAAGACAAAACAAATAATAAATGGTAGAACTAGGACTCAAAAATCAAGAATTCTGACTTCTGCAGATTTTCCCCTATTTCATCTTTTAGACACTAACCAATGGCATGTTTTTTTTTTACTAAATGTTGGAATATAATTTATTGAAGTATCCTATGTCTATCCTTACCTTTTCCCTGAGTCAGAGGCCAAAGAACAAACTCAGTCAGAATTTATATCTGTGTTATTAATTTCTTAGTTTCTCCCATGCCAAACTGGCAGATTCCACTGAATCACCTCAGGTATGGGATGTTGGGTTTTGGAGGTAGGAGACAGAAGAGCATGTCATCCCTCTAGCCTCTTGGGAGTTCAGCAAATATTTGACTCAGCCTCTCCAACCAGACCTGAATAAAAATACTGTGAAGCAAACAAGGGACCTACAAGCTTTAGAGTTGGAAAGGACCTTGGAGATTATCTAATACAATGTCATTAATTCACAGATAAGAAAACTAAGGCCTAGAATGGGAAAGGGGCTTATCAATTGTCAATATGGGCTGGACCTGAAACTTCATTCATGAACAGAGCTCTCAACATGAAGACTCCTTCCACCAATGTGAATTAGCAAGTCCACCAAAACTTAAAGTCTTAGAGAGTTACCTGAGACTCTGTGAGGGAAAGGTGACTGACTTGTACATATATAACAATATCTGTCAAGCTTATTCATAGGTCTTTTTCCAACTCCAAAAGAGATTCAATATCCACTATGCCAGGTTGATTCACTAGAAAGGTCATAGAAATAGTAAAAAGGCAGAACCATATTTAAATCAATATTTCTGACTCCAAATCCAGAATTCTTTACACTAGTTTATTGTTACCTGAGATAACATTCCTTCTTCTGCCTTTCCAACTCTCCCTTTAAGATATAAACTCATTTTATCTCTCATTTCTTATGTTAGTGATGAAGCTTCCTACCTAAAAAGGGATAAAGTGATATACTATGGAATATGATGCCACATAAGATGACAAAAATTCCCTGCCCATTGATTTGGTATAAATGGGCCAAACATGAACCTACCTGTAGAATAGACCCCAGTAGCTGGTGAATCTGCAGAGCTTTTCTGTACAAAAGTTCACTTAACACTAACATTGTGATCTCATTCCTCAAACAAAAATACAGCAAGTGAAGCTCTGAACTATATAATATGGAAAAGGGGGATAGAAAACAAGTCCAAATTAGGCTAGAAGAAGGGATAAGAGGGATAAGAGCCCATAAGTGAGTGAAGTTGCTTCTTCCACCATGGTGAAGGACTATGGCTCACTCAGCTTTACGTCTCTCACAGTAGCTTATATATATATATATATATATATATATGAATGAACAGTTACATAACTTTAGACAAGTTTTCTCTTTGCTATTCTATACCTTGGCTTCTCCTGTAAAAATTAGAGAACAGGTCTTGATGACTGCTAAGTTCCCTAAAATCTTAAAAGTCATGCATATATTTGTCACAATGTATAGTTTCATAAAAGTAGATAAAGGAGTTGTTCATAGTGCAGTGTAATAGGAAAAATAATAGAATTAATTTCCAGTCCTAATTCTGCCCTTAAATAGCTTCACAGTCTTGGGTGATACAGACATCTTCTTTGTGTGTCAGTTATCTCATCCTTAAAAATGAGATAGTATCTACTATAAATATTAGTCAATCTTCAGTTCAATTCAATAAGCATTTATTAAGGGACTCTATTCCAGATACATTATTGTAGAAGATATAAGGAGTCTTCAAATGAATCAACATTCACCTTTTCTAGAGTTCCTTCCAACAATGTAGAAAACACTTCCAACATGGTGGAGATTTTTTCCTGTCTCTCTTTCCACTCTTGAATTGGGAAAGTTCTTCTTGTTAAACTTCCATTAATTATCCTAGTCACTTGTATAGCCTCCAGTCATTAAATTCCTTAATGATAGCTCTTTTTTTTGAATTCATTGTTGGTTATAGTTAGATCCTTTTTCACATCCATGATGTATCTGTCCATTGACCTCTGGGTAATAGTCATCTTTAGTTCTTTGAAGCAACTGAACATTCATTGGTGATCCATGTCCTGATACCAAATAGCAATCCAGGTAAAATATCAGTCTTGAAAAGATAGACCTTTGCTTTCATGGGAGACCTAGGATCAGTAAAAGATCTTAGCAATTTCCTAAAACTAATCCCAAATATTCTCCTTTTTCAATTCTGAACCAAGCTCATTATTCCTCTGTATTGTCTTTTTCCAGACATAGAGACTTTTGGACATTCTATAGGGTCTCTCTCCCAAAACATGTTGAAATCTGAGCAATAGACATTCCTCATCCATTTGATCGTTCCCATGTGGAAAGACAAAGCAAAATCCTTTGACTAATTGCAGATAGTTAAATGTTGTAATATCTTGGGAATTGAGTGATGTCAACACATAAACACATTTCATCATCATAAACAAAAACACCTGATAGTCCTACCATCTATAGGGAAAGCTTCCATACCCTGGTGTTAGTAAAGAAAAGGAAAAAAAAATTATTTCCCATCATTTAGGAATACATTTTCTACTAAATAGGATTTAGAATTCTCCAAGGGGAAAAATAAACTCTACAAAAGGGCTATCTTTGATCTTCTTATTAATTAATGGGGTCAAATTCTGATGCCTTAGCCTCTCCATTCATGAAATGACATCAATACCTCCATTTACATTATAATACTTTGGAAAAGAAAATGAGAACATATCTGTGAAAATTTTTGAGTCATTTTGGAGAAGGATTCTGTGGAAATAAAAAATGAGAATGTAATTCAATGTCTCATGGAGACATTAGGCAAAGTTTATGAAAGACAGCATTGTAGTGGGAGCAAAAGAAAATAGAAAAGGGAACTTTAAAGAGTTGTCTCTTCTGTAATTTTTTTAAATAAAAATTTGCAAATGAATGCAGTGGTTAAGAAACTGAATATCTGGAGACACATGGAGCCAGCAGAAACGGTGGAAACTTCCATATGATGGAGTCTGCCAGTGCTCTGAGGTGGTCTGACCCACAACGCTGTCTCTGTCCTAGTCTGAGCCTTAGCTTAAAACTGTGAAACAGGGATACTGTGAATCAGGTGATAGAAAACACAAAAAAATAATCAATAACTATGAGAGCAGACTGATTTGAGCTGGTAGACTGTGAAGTGACTTCACAGGTTTTCAGGTGGGAGAACTCAGTGACTTCCTGTATTTCCCCACACCTAGAAAATGTGTCATATGACAACCATCTAAACATAGTTCAGCATCAAAGACTGACACAACTGGCAAGTAATCTCTGTCTGACAGATGATATTTACTGTGAAGTTCAGACAACAGCTTCCCAACATAGTCAAGTCTTATCAAAATCACCTTAAAGCTGTCTTTGCCTTCCCAGAGGAAGCTGTAAAATTCTGTGATTGACTCAATTTACAGAATAAGTATTGACATGTGGACATAAAGGTGAAATCCTGAAACATAAAAACATAAGAAATTCTTTCAACTGTTAACATAAGTGAGATTATACCCCAATAAGCAATTGGATTTGTGGTCTTGGTGATGTAGATATACCTCTAGCAACCCAAATTGCTACCCATCCTTGGCTGCTCATCTTGTATAACTCTTAATCATGTATTTTCAAAAGTTTGCAACAGTGAGTTCACCTAATGTGCTGGAAGTCTTCCTTATTTTTCCTGACATTGAAATTATATAAATCCTTCTGTTTCACAATAGGTCTGTCTGGTCTTGCCAAAAAAAAAAAGAAAAAAACACCCTTATCTTTTTTTTCTTTTTAATTACATATTTCCTTGCAAACATCACAGAATCTTTGATTCAGAGTTCAAAGGTTTAAAAATCAAATTCAACCCTCTCATTTTACAGATAAAGAAACTGAGGTCCATAAAAGGAAAGCCATTTGCCAAGGGTGACAGAGCTACTAAGTATCTGAGGTAGAATTTGAACCCTGAACTTCCCGACTTGAAGTCTAGCTAGTGGACTTGAAGTCTACTATAAACTTTTTAAGCAATAATAGATGGCATCTTTTGTGCCTCTTTTCAGAAAGTCAACATCATTTATATGCAACAATCTCTTTACACCCTCAATAAAAATTTCCATTGCCCTTTGTGGCAACAGCAATTATGATTCTTTCAAAAGAATGGTGTTTTGCAACTCCCAGTCATGCATTACCACTCAGGCAACTGGCAAGTATGTATTAAGCCCTGAGTGTGAGCCAAGCATTGTTTTAAAGCATTAGATACAAAGAAAAGTAAAGACAGTCCCTGCCCTCAAAATGCTAATATTCTAATGGAAGAGACAGCATTCAAATAACATTATACATAAGAGACATTTATGAATAGAAGATAATCTCAAAGGCACTACCAGTGGTAGTAAGGTTAGGGAGAGACTAGGAAAGTACTCATGCAGTAGGTGAAATTTGAACTGAGTCTTGAAGGATGCCATGGAAACTGAGGCAGATTAGGAATAGTTAAATGAAAAGTTTCAGAGATGGAGGTGTGAAGAACAGAGAGTAGGTTAGTATAGCCAGATTACATAGGATGTGAAAGTATAAAGATGATTAGCATAGTAGGAAGGTTCAAGTTTGTGAAGGACTTTAAATGTCAAACCGGAGAGATTATATCTGATCCTAGAGGTAATAGGAAGCCATTGGGGTTTATTGAGGAAGAAAGTGACATAGTCAGAACTCCACTCTGGAAAACTCATCATGGTGAAGGATGAATTAGGTTTGGATGAGATGAGGCAGGGAGACCAATTTGAAGAGTTCTATATTGGTCAAGGAAGGTGATAATGATAGTAACAGGATGATGATTATGTGAGTGGGGGAAAGGAAGGTAATTCAAGAGAGGTGTGGAAATAGAAATGATGAGATTTGATATTAAATGGAATATGTACAGTGAATCTAAGGAGGAAGCTTGATATTGTGAACCAGCATAACTGGGGGAGTGGTGTTGTTTAGAAGTAGAGAAAGCACTTAGATGGGGGAAGGTGGGCATGATGGAGATATTTAGAAAAGTACAATCTGGTAGGAAAGGAAGACATAGCTCACCTGGGCATGCTCATTAAATGAAACTTCTGGGAAAACTTCTACTTTCCAATCATAGGAAAAGGCCCTAGGAGCAGAGAGTACTTTCAAGATTTGTAAACATTTTGCAATTTCAGTATCCTTGATCCATTCAAGGCAACAAGCATTTATTAGGCACCGATGATATGCCAGACATCATGCAAGTGATAGATCATGATAGTTATTTAATTCTTGGTTCCAGTTTTAACCTTAACCTCAGCCAGGACACCTTCATAACACCTTATCTGCCAGCTGCAGCACTCCCCACCTCCTTTCTGTTGTTGCTGTTGCTTATTACATACCTCTCTGGGTTGGGCAAGTTTGATTTCACACTTGCCAGAGCCAATTTAATGGTATCTGATTTCTAAGAATCTCTTCACTGGTTCTTCATCTGTATACGTGACAGAACAGAATGCTCTTTTTTCATGTTTTTGTGTCCATAGGAAGTTGAATATTTTCAGTGCTTCCAAATGCTCCCAAATGCTATTTGATTTGTTTTTCAGATGCTTCTTTGCTCAGTTTATCCATAAATATTTTAGAATTGTTTCCTTTTAAAACTTTAGCCTTTTTGAGTGGGGGCTATCAGCTATCCATCTGGTTTGTGTTCTTTCAGTTCCCAGACTTTTTCAGCCCTGGGAGTACCTTTGACAAATACAAGGCTAAATGTCCTTGTTCTTCCAGTGACCAACCACATCTGTTTAGTTATGCAGTCTACAACCTTTCCAAAATGAGTCAGGTATTTCATGTTTCTAACCCAGTTTAGACCTCCAGTAAATATTTTGAAATTAAAAAAAAATGCAATGAGGCCAAAGGGCTATATAAAGATCCATATGAAGATGAGTAGCTATTGTAATCATCTCCATTCATACATATCATTATTCAGGTAAATTAACCTTTCTTTCCTACTCCCCAGTTAGTGCCTTCCTTCAGAAGTCACTATACATATATATATATATATATATATATATATATATATATATATATATATTTGATATTCCATTCATATTTTGCTATTCATGTGACAATTTATGAATAATTAATCCTTTTATCAATAATGCCATCATTTTACAAATAAAAGAAGTCAGTGGCACTCTCTAATGCCAAACATCCTTCATGGTAGTGATCCACAGCTTGCAAGCCCTCGGAAGAGTGGGAGTTCCTGAGCTCCTTTGATTGGTTAGTAATTAATACAAAAATGAAAATTGCAATGAGTAATAGGCTCACTACAATGAGAGCCTGAGAGAGTGACTTTGTCACTTAGGCAAAGAAACTATTTCTACACTCAGACTACTCCCCAGACTTGGACAAAGCAAACAAAAGATTTACCTCCACCCAAATTTGCTTGAGTAGAACACAATGACAGGAATTCACCTTGGATAAGATTCCTTGTAAGGTTGAGTGAAGTCTAACCATGACTGGGGAGAAAGTTTGTTCAACTTTAGAGACTGAGCTGTTGAAAAGAAGACTTTAAAAGGGGGGGGGGACTCTGTATCTCCCCAAATCAATAATTATTAATAATCATGTATCTCATATTACCTATTTCCTATATGTACATGATAATTTGAATGCTATTTCCCCCATTAGAAAGTAAACTTCTTGGGGGCAACAAATATTTTTTAGCAATAAACATTTTAGCATGAATACCCTAGAACATAATAAGAACTTTTTATTGACTGACAAATGTTTGTTGGGTGACTTAAAGTTTGCTAAGTTCTTCAAAAACATTAGCTCATTTATTTTAGAACATTAGTATGGTATTCACTAGAAAACCCATAGGTCTTAGAATAACAAAGAACTGGGTTAAAATCCTGCTTCAGACAATAAATTGCTTGACTCCAGGTAAATCTTTTAACTTCTCTAGGCCCTGGTTTCATCAGTTATTAGAGTTGATTGGATTAGAGTTCCAAGAAGGTCTCTTCCAGTTCCCAATCTATAATGCTTTTAAGCTATACAGAATGACCAGAGGAATAGTCAGCCTTTGAAAAAATGGATTTTTGCAATAAGATGATAAAATAGCCATATGAAGAGATCTCCAATTCAATATAATAGGTATGGGACCTAGAACCCCATTAACATCCTCCTCTAATGTTTGTTCATGGTGTCAAGTTGACCTGGGATTTTTGAAAGCAATACCAGCATAGTATAGGCTTCAACAGTCTGGAAAGGCTATGAATACAACCTTAGGAAATAGACTTTATCATCTCTTTCATCTAAGAAGGGGAATTGGGACATAAATAAACATTTATGTAGCACCTAATATATTCCAGGTATTATGTTATGTGCTTTTTTTTTAAGATACTACATTCTCTTATCTTCACAACAATAAGAAGTAGATGCTATCCCTATTTTACAGTTTAGGAAACTGAGGCAAAGAGAATGATTTTCCCAAAATCACACAGAAAATAAGTACCACAGGGCAGATTTGAACTCTGGTCTTGCAGACTCCAGGTCCACACTAGGTCACCAGCAGTCTCTAATAGGGCTAGATTAACCAAGTATAGAAATTTTACGCCATTAAAGTAGACACCAGGGAATGGATTTTCTGGAAAACAATTCAAAAAGACCATCTACCAAGACTCAGGGAAAAGTGTCAACTGAAAAGTAAGGAATAACTTAAATCCTTGAAGTTTAAGATAAAGTGTATCCACATTTAATAGTCTTTGTTTAGTTTTTCCTTTCAAAATTTTATGTTGACATTCCTTCTTCTCCATCCCTATTGTCATCATCCTGAACCCAGCCCTCATCATTTCACACCTATTGCTTGTTCTTCATTCTCTGAACCAATTGCTGTAGGAGAGTTCTTTGATTCCTGTGATAAACTCCAGATTTCTACCTGGAGTACAGGTATAAAAATTCATTATGATAACTAAATGGAAGATGAAATAGAGTGGGGAGAAAAGAATCAGCAAGAATAATTAGAAAACAGTGAAGCTACCTACCATCTTTTCAGAATATTTTAGGACATATGATATATTGATTTTGATGTTGATGATGTCTATATCAAATCCAAATCACTATGGCTATCACTAATTGGTCCATTAGACAACAATAAGTCCTAACTCAAGCCTTTGTTGGTCATTGTCTGACTTTTAATGGCTCAAATGAGTGTAAATAGCAATTATTTCAACTCTGACAAGAAACCCCGAGGGTCTTGCCCTCCCAGATTATCAACATCATCATTATCATCATTATCATCATCATCAGTCAAGAAGCTTCATTTGAATCTCAATAGACTATAAAAACCTGGTTTTCCAGAGTTCTATTTCAAGACATTTATATTCCTTTTAAGGACTTTCTCAGGGCTTTGGTTGTCTGTGGCATTATCCATTAGTGATTTAAGGTGAGATAACAGCCTTTTAGCTAGTCTCCTTTACTCTTATCTCCCTTCCAATCCAATCTACCTTGCTTATAGGAATCAAAATTTTTTAAATACCACTTAACTCCAAATTCTGCAGATCCCAATTTTTTCAACATTTAAGTTCTAAATATCCCTAATTAGTTTCCTAGGTGGTCCTAAATCTGGTCCTAGCCTATCTATTCATACTCAATTCTCAACACTTATTAAGTATTCTAGTAGATCCAAGTATCATCATCATTCCATAAATATGCTACATTCAATCATGTTCCCCTTGCCTGAATTGTCCTCATTCCCTATTCAGTATAATAGCTGATATTTATATAGTACTTTAAAATTTGAAAATCACTTTGCATGTATTATTTTATTTCCAACACTGTGAGGAAGATGCAACAGTTATCATTATCTCCATTTTGTAGTTGAGGGAAGGTAAGGGGCATTAAGAGACACACCATTAGTAAGAGTCAAACTTAAGTGCAGCACTTTATCCATTCTACCACCAGCCTGCTTAACCCTCAAGATCCACTTCAAATCCCCCTCATAATAAAGGTTTCCTTAAGTCCAACAGCCCTCATCAATCTATTTCTCTGAACACCTATGATAGCTAGCCTGTACCACCAGGTTTAGCTCTCATTCGCATACTATCTTCTGCTGTGATTAATTGTATCACCTCTATTAGTCTTCTATCTAAAGTCAAGGTCAAGGATAAGAAAGCAGTTCTAACCCCAAAAAGCTAAGCACATATTAGGCCTACTTCAATATTTCAATGTATCCATGATTTTTTCTGGACTTTCCTTACTCTACTGCAGATTTTCACTCATCAGTGCCTTAGAAGATGGCTTTCAATAGTAGCTGTGTCAAAAAGTAAACAAACAATAAGCATTATTATGTGATTACTCAGCTCTTGGCACTGTGTTGTGAAAGAATAAAAAGAGGAGAAAAAAAAGTAGCCCCAAATCTCAAGAAGCTCACCTCCTAATGGAGAAAATGAAATGCAAACAAGTATTGATAACAAGACTTCATATATGTGTGTGTGTGTTTGTGTATGTGTGCATGTGTATACACACATACACACACACACACACACACACACACACACATATATATATTTATATGGAGGAAGTTACAAGGGGAGGATAAGGAGGGAGAACATTCCAGACTTGGAGGACATTCATGAAAAATGTACAAACAGGCAACAGAGTGTTTTGTGCAAGGAATAGCAAAGAGGCTAGCATCTCCATGTAAGCCCTTAATAACAGACTTCTCTG